>NW_026125107.1:0-123032 GCF_943737965.1 Phodopus roborovskii
ATTTTTATAGAATAGCACCATTTCGTAAATATACACATATATTTTTAACTAGGTTTATCTCCCGATAGGTTACATGGCCTAATTAAGAATCTTGCAATGTGAACTATAAAGAGATTCTAAAAAATAACATTCAGCCACAAGCCCCTATTATTAATTTAACTGTGACCTCAAGTCCCACATACACAAAGACTACAAAGACAATTTACCCACGAGCAGAACCATAAAGTCAGCCCAATCATGTAGGCTTGAGCTCCCCGATGACCTCTGTTAGAACATCAAAGTGGGGCCTGGAATTAAGACTGCATCAGTTTCCGTCAATCCAGTTTCACAGTGTCCGCTCATTCTGCGTGATCTCTATTCAGTGCAGCTGTTGTGGCTCCTGAGATGTTCAGCTCTCTAATAAGTTATTTTCCAGTCTTTTGGCAAGAAAGAGGCTATCAGAGAAATGGCTTTTCTTGATGTGTTCCAGCTGGAAGTAAATAAGTTCTCCCATTGAAAAGCAGGTCATTGCCTGGGGGTTTCCAAATTTGCCTGATGGAGCAATAGGTTAGGGGGTCAGTCAAGAACCACTGGCTTTATGTGATTAAGAAATAGAGTGGCGTGGTAGCAAACATCAGGAGAAGCTAACCACTCTGAATTTCAAATCCCAGATTCCCTTCTAATGCATTTAAAAACTTGAAATGCCATTTAGCCTCTGGCTGTGCCACCATAGCACATTCCTAAATTTAATGTTTGCTGACTACTCAGAAAGAACCTTTGTTTCCTGAAGGACGTGCAGCAAATCCAGCAGCTCTGTGCTGTGCTGCTTTCCCAGGGATTTTCACAACCTACCACCATGAAGATACATTTAGCAATAGAACCGGAAAAAAAAAAAAAAAAAAAAAAAAAAAAGACCACTCACTGACTCGAGAACAATCGTTATCAAAGTTTCACCTGGACCAAGAGAAGATGGATAGACATGGCTTACATTTGTGATCCCCACACAACTCCAAGATGGTTTTGGTTCAGGGAATGAAACCGAGGTTTTAGTATGCACTGGGTGACTGTGGGTGAAGCGAGCAGCCCAGGGTGTGGCCTCTGCGCTCTTGAATTCCCTTGGCTTTGACTGAGTTGAGATTTGATGTTCTTTGGTAATTTTTGTCAGGTAAATTCATGATGAAGTCAAGAAGAAGTGCTTTTCTCTCTGCAGTGGCTCGGGAGACCCCTTATGTTTGAAAACTATACCCTGGATCTCTTGGTCAAAAGTCACCGGCACATTTTGTCTTAGCCTGATGAACTGTAGTACCTCCAGAACTCCTTGAGGCTGTGACCGTGAATAGTCGCTGGCACGCTTGCAACATACACTGTGGGAGCCACAGTTATGCATTCTATTTACAGATGTGTTTTACTGTTTTCCTGGCCCTAAGGAGTTGCTTAAAGAAACTATCATAGGAAGCAGTGTCTTTAAAATACACGATGTATTTTGGTTGGTTTGGCCTTGGTGTTTTGATTTCTTTCTGTGTAGCTTTGCAATCCTTGTTGCAAACGAGGTTCTGAAGTAAAATTTCTCTTTTCAAAGAAGGCAGATCCAAGTTGGAAATCAACGGTTTAACCAGCTAAGAAACGCTCACCTTTTTCTACTACTTAGATTCAAAACACAAAGCTCCTGTCCACTCACAAGGATTAAGTTTCCTCCTTATTTCCTGCATAGGCCTTTTTTAATTTTTACAAGCTCTGTGTTGTGTAAAGATGAAAGTATGACACAATCAGGAAAAAATTAAGATGTCTAAAGCTATCTATTTTTTCTTTCAAAATCATATCTTTGTCTGTCTATGGATTTAGTCCCAACTACTACAGACTGTGTTACTACCCAAAGCCACCCTGACATTTACTTGGGTGTTATGTGTGTGTGTGTGTGTGTGTGTGTGTGTGTGTGTGTGTGTGTGTGTGTGTAGTTAACAGTTGGTGGAAAAAGTCAATAAATTTATCCAATGTCATTAGAAAATAGGCAATTCCACCAGGTTGTGTTTGCTTTTTTAGGAACCTCAAGACTTGCTAAACATTTAATATTCCCCAGTATCCCTGTGTTAGCATTATAAGAACAGCACATCCTTGTACTAAGCTTTGATATCGTAGGGACCCCATGGGCACTTAATATGCCCCTACACTAAATGGCCCCAGCTGTCTCACTGACTGTGGATTCCATAGCCCTCAGCTTGCTGTCAGTTTTCAGTATGTGGATTCTCATGAAGACATACCTTCCAATCACCCTACGCTTCTGCTAATGGTAGAGGCGAGAAAAATGAAGAAACAAGAGCTAAAGAACAGGCTGCCTGCTGACTGCATTTCCCAGAAGGAGGATCGGCAGACATGTGGCTGTGCTGTGGAACAGTAGAACAACAGGACAGAATTAGATACAGACCCTAATCATACATACTTCCTGCTGAAAATGGATCCCAGCCATTAGCTCCTACCTGATCTTTGTGAATTGTTTCTATGTAAAGGTAGGAGCATGATTTGTCTTCACCTGGCTTCATTTTTCTGTTTTCTACTTCCACAATTTATCAGTATGTTTTTTTAATCCGAATAGTGTGCATTTCTTTGCTGTCTACATTTCTGTGGATGTGTGTTAGCCCTATGAGTGTATTTTCCTATGTTTGTCCCATAAGTCCTTCTTAAAACCACCAGTTAAAAAAACAAAAACAAAAATACTAAGTCAATAACAACAAAACTTGTTTGGGCTTGGGACTCAGTAGGAGAGTGCTTGCTTCATATGCAGGGAACCCTAGTTCAGCCCCAGCACTACAAAATAAATAAATAAAAACAAACAAACAAAAAACAAACCCACTGGAAAGAAAACCTGAGGGTTTCACTGGGTTCAATCCCTGAGTACAAACTAGAACTAGTAGCTGGATTCCTAATAGTAAAAAACCATTTGGAAACCTTGCTAGAGAAAATTTCACAACTCCATCTATAGACCCTGTCTAGCCTCAAGTTCTATTCTTTGCCTTTCATTTAGTGCAAGGAGCCAAGACAGGCTGTCTCTAACAAACACGACACCATTACAGCACACAGAGCCAAGGAAATTCCAAACTGCTATTCATCACCCATGTGAAAGAAATACTTTTATGACCTTTAAAGTAGGCCTTTGTCCATTAACACTGCCTCTGACAATGCTCACCACATTTTGCTCAGGGTGGAGCTGACTCCTGGCTCAGGGAGATCCAAAGGAAATAACCCAACCACAGACAGGCAGTTTTTATCACTTGGTTCTTTGGGAGCTGAGAGAATTTGCTTAGGGAATCCAAACCTGTAGCCAGGAGTACTCAAACTATCCCTACCCCAAGCAGCAAACTACAAGTGTGTTTGTCACACAGCTGAGCAGAGATACAAGTTAAATGGGCACCATTCTTAAAAATTAGTTTTTTGTGTGTCTGTTTCAGGACTAATTTCACAGGATGTGCATGAGTATTAAATCAATATTCTTTGCGCCAGGCGATATTTCACTTTCAAAGTTGAGGTTTATTTGGTTTTATTTTGTTTTTTACCACATTATTTTTCTTTTAAATAAAAGCAATCAGGACTATTAGAACCGCACTCTGATAGCTATATTTTATATTGTGTTTTCACACTGAACAAAGGCAGAAGGGAAGAAATGAGCTCAAAGCTCTCCATCCATAATGAAACACAAAGACACCCTAATTGAAGTGGTCACATATCCGGACCCCAGGCTGCTTCAGAAGATTTGGATCAGATCCCATCCTTTGCTGGACTACACAGCCAGGTGTATTTTCACTTGAGGTCAGGTTGTGTGGGGCTCAAACCAGAAACTGAACAGCAGAATAATTATCCACTTGGTGTCAAAACCATGTTGTGAATTGACGGAAGGAGTTACGCCTGGAAGATCAGAAGCCATTTTCAGATGTACCAGGTGCCCCTTGTGTTTAGTGTCCACTCTGCCTACCCATCTCCTTCAGCAAGGCAGACTGTGGGGCGGCCAGCGCTCTTTCCTTTCAGTCCTTCTGTTTCACGATGAAACATCTTTCTTTCAAACCCCCAGCACCTCTAGCCCTTCTCCCCTGCCCTTTTCTTTCAAGCAATGTAATTTGAGTTGAAATACAGAGTTCCTCGTGCTTTTTTTTTTTTTTGTGCTCTTACTGCATTAAATTTTTCTTTTCTTTTCTTTTTTTTTTAAATGACAGAGGGAAACAAAGGCTAGCATGAACTTTGGAGATTATTATGTCTTCTGGTCCCAGCTGCCAGATGTATTTCTTCTTTACAGCTAAATCAGGTCATTACCCTACAAATCTTTGTTCTGGATGAAAGAGTAAACCCCCCCAGAATTTGGAGGCTGGGGGGTGAGTAGGTGTAGGCTTAAGCAGTACATAGTAATTGACTGTGATGTCATCTGGATGTTTGCACAGGCGCTGCTATCAAATTCTGATTAACTTTTCCTGGCCCCTTTCTCTTTCTGCGATCCCTGCAATCTAACAACAAACCATATTGTCCCATCACTCTGTCATCAGCACTCATTTGTAAACTGTCCCTCAGACATAATGCTACTTTCAACAATCAAAGACATTAAAAGATTTGGGGGGTTGTTCTATAATATAATCGCACTTTTTGTTGTTTGTTGTTGTTTCTAAGATGACAGCACTTGTCTTTGATATGTTTTGAATTATTTGTTCAGAATAATAATTATTAAAAGGTCAGGCATAAGGAAGATAGAGATTCCTTTAAAGTCAAAACCAAAGCACAGCTAACAGAGGCAGCAGAAGTCTGAAAAGGCATTAAGACATCAGAATCACCCTCAGCCAAGCAGCTTTGGAGCAGATGTCACCGTCGTCATCTTTCTCTAAAGAACAAGGAGGGTCGTTGAATATATTAACACAGATAGCAGGGCCAGCCTAGAGCCAAGCTGCTTTCCCTATGCTCTGGGGGCCCCAAAGCTCGGGATGTAACCTCAACTTAACACAGCACCCCTTCCTTTCTCCTATTGCAGACAACCGACTGGGATTATGGCTTGAGCTCTGCCTCAGAACACTTGCATGGCGCTTGCCACAGGAGAGTGATAAGCCTTATACCCCCAGAGTGACTGGCAGGACTGAACCTATCTTGTTCAGAGCCCAGGCCCCCAGAATCTTTGTGTGGCAGTTGGAGCCACTCTGTGATTCTATGAATGAGCCCCTTGAGCAGAGCTGAGCACAGCTGAGGCCCTGAATTTAGGGCCTTGGGAAATATCCATTTTCTCCGGATTTTCTTTTTCCTTCCCAACTGCTGAAGAGGTTCTCTGGGCTGTTTCCAGAACAGCCTCTGACAAAGGAAATGAAGGCTCGTCAAGGAACGGGGGTGGGGGAGTGTTCTTGGATCAAAGTCCTCTGGAAGCTGCTGAGATCATGCGGGAACAGAGATGATAGGGTGATGATAAATCAGTGTCCTGCATCCAGTAGCCAGGAGAAATAGCAATGCACGGGGGCACCTCCACCTGAACTTGGTTACATCTATACCTAGGGGGTGGGAGGTTATGGTATTTTGGTTTAATAAGGATCAGGAGAAACAAATAGGCCGAATAGATGTTTATTCAGGGAGAAATAACTTACAACAGAGACAGATGAAAACCAGCAGGTTCCTGGTCCCAAGGATGCCTCTGAATGCTCACCCCAGTGCTGCAAGCAAGTGCTGCAAGCAAGAGAGCTCCAGATCCCCCTCCTCAGACCACATTCCCCCAGGTAATGTGGGCCCCCTGTCCCCACCTCCAATGGGCGTGATCAGTGCCCAGGTGTGGACAAAGTGAATTTCTCACTGGGGCTGGGGCTCAACAAAAGGGAAGTTGAGGGGTGCCTTCAAGCACCTTAACTTCATCAAAGCTTTATCGGAGCTAGTCCCACTAGAGAAGCAATTCCAGTAAACTAGGCAGACAGTACTACCCCACATCTTTACAAAAAAAGCCTAGGTTCAATACAATGTGCCTCCAAAAGACAGAACATACCAGACTCTAGCATGTACCTTGGCCTTCATCATTTAAGATGGTACAAAGCAAACTAGGCCACCTGGGTTTGGCAGAGTGGCAGTGTTCCCACAGCAGCTTTAGAATGCTATTTGAAAGTCAGATTGTTTATTTTTTAGGGCTTCATCCATTGTCAGGCTTGTTTTTTCTTTGAGTTTATCTAAATGGAGCTTCCCTTATCTGCAAGGGCACAGATACCTTTGTAGAGAGCATCCTGCAACACACTGACTCTTTACATGGTAATGATCTTCCTGCTTACACTTGGGCGTTCTGCACCACAGAAGCCTACCAGTGTCCTAGCAATGGGTTAGAACACAGGAAAATATGATGCATTTGGGTAGCTGAAAGAGTAGAATAGCAAAAAAAATGGCATTATGTTTGTTCCAATGACTTAACATATTTATAATCTAACTTGTTTGATTAATTCATTGAAATGATGCTTATTTGTAATCTGCTCAAATGTCTCCCAGAGGGGTAAGTGGTCTCACAAAAACACTTGTGATCTCCATTCATTTCTCAAGTACCTTCAGACTAAAGGTCCTGTTGGGAAATAGTCGGCTCCTGTGTGGGCTGAGAGGCACTTTTGTTTTCAATGGGAAGAGGTTGAGTTACACTCTGAATGACTTCCTCCTTAAATTTGGGAAATAGCAAGTTGCCTCTGTAAGTCAGTGCTTTTGAATTCCCTGCCAGTGTCTACTGGCTCTTCATTGAAGGGCAACAATGGGGCAGGGACATTTTTCCTTTCCAAGCTTGCTCATGGGAAGAAGGCTTCTTGGAGCTTATTGCCTCACCATAGTGCCACAAAGACCAAGGTTGTTTATGGATGAAGGGGTGGTAGTTTCTACCTGGGTAAATTAAAAATGACTCAGTTGGCAAGGTGTGGTAGAGCATGCTTTTAATCCCAGCACTTGGGATATAGAGGTAGGCAGATCTCTGTGAGTTCAAGGCCAGCCTGGTCTACAGAGTGAATTCTGGGACAACCAGGGCTGTTACACAGAGAAACCCTTTTCTTAAAAAACCAAAATAAATTAAAAAGAAAATAAGACTCAGTTGGACACAACTATGCAGCACCAGTAGAAACAAAGCTTTATGATAAAGTTAAAGATTTGAGTTCTCCCTTTTAATAGTGCCCAATTATGCTGGGGTTGAAGAATCCATTCATTGTTTTGTGCCTCATTTACATTATCTGCAAAATGAACACTACAGTTGCCTCCTTTATAAAATTATTTACAAGATACCAAGTGAAGAACATCTATGGATATGCCTACATAATGCTTGATACTGGCACAGCATCGGTGCTCTGAATCTCAGTAACCCACCACACATCAGTTATGTTCATGACTGCAAATTTAGGCTGCCTTTATGCACATAAATGGTTTTGGATGGTGAAGTCTTGGAGTACAGTGTTGTTTACAAAGAAGCAATGTAAGCATTCCCAGATATTGGCACATACTTTTTAAAGTGAGATTTTGTTTATTTTTATTATTTTATTTATTTATTTATTTATTTATATTTCTTATTTTATTTATTTATTTTGGTCCTCTGGTCCTCCAGCAGTTAGTTAGGAGGCAGAAGCAGGTGAATCTCTGTGAGTTCAAGGCCACAAGATTGATCCAGTCTAAAAGAGAAAGAAAGCTAGGCAGTGGTGGCTCACCTCTACAATCCCAGCACTAGGGAGATGGAAACAGGAATGATATAGTTGTGGAGGAGGAATACAAGGTGGGAGGAGACAGGAACACATTGCATGAAGGGAAGAAAGAAAAAGAAGTGAGATCTTGGAGTCATGCATAAAGTGCTCAGAGCTGGTTTACCCTGAGCTCTGGAAATTGTAAGAGTTCCTTTTAAGCACAAGATCTGGGAGATGTTGTCAGGTCTCTTTACTGACAGCTGCTCTGAGAGGTCAAGCCTGTACTTGAATCACAATCAGTTAACAAAGGGAAAGAGGTCACTTGAGAAGTGACGGGCATGTCTGCCAAAGTCATCTTCTTTTAGCTGATATACTGTAGGTATCATAACAAACAGGAAAATCCTGCATTCAGCCGTTCCTCATTGCACTAGCATCATTCTCATCCGCCTAAGAGATGTGATTTCAAAACAGTTTGCGTAGATCTACTGGCCAGTAGTGAACCTACAGAATCATTCCACTAGTGTTTCTTGTGTAGTGTTCATGGGCTTTTGAATGTGCATAAATCATAACGATGAAGAAATGAATCCCTTACAACTTTACACATGAGGGAATGGTCTCCAGAGAGGTTGAGCATTCCCTCACCACCAAAGGCTCACTGATAGCAGGGGTGACATTACAGACAGCTCTCCTGATCTCCCTCCAGTTCCTTCCACGACCAACATGTAATTTGCAATAAAGACAAGATGTTAGCATCTCTTTAAATCAAAAGACCATGACTCAAAGGGATGCTTTCCACTGGGCCCAAGATAGGCCACTTCAGTGAGGTCATCAGTTTACCCAGAATTCATTAAAACACTGCAAAATGTGTGGTGCTACCCTGCTCATTTTTCTGAAAGCCTTAGCATGCTGTTGCCTAGTAGGAATAGAAGAGAGTGGAAAGCTATTTAAGCAATGAGAAGAGTCAGGCCACGAAGCATCAGTGATTATGCATGACTTAAGTAAGGAAAACTGAGTTTAATTTCATACATGCCCTCCGTTAAGGTATTAACTGGGTAACCACATTAGCAGTACTGTTGAAGATGGAGAGTGTGTCTTTGTACAAACAGATACTCAAAATTAATCTTACTTTTAGCTTTACAGCTAAGACAATATTTTCTGCCAAAACAAACAAAAACCACAAATTAAAAAAAAAAAACTTATTTGAGGTTTCTCTAGTTAGCTAGTTCTTTAACCATTTTTGTAAATGTACACATAACACAGGCACTCACAGGTACCCACACATATTCACATACATGTATACATGCTGCACACACCACACACATACCACACCACACTACATATGCACACTCACACATGCACACACTACCATGGCACAACCCCCCATCTCACTTTCTCTTTCCCCTCTTATTTCTGCCAGAATTATACATGCCATCATGACATTAATTACAATGGCACTGTTGCAAGAATGACAAATATATATATATATATTTGTTGTTGTTGTTACAATTCTAATTTAAGCCAAGAAAGGAGGAGGCAGAAGCCTCTCTTGACAACATGAAGAGCCATTCAGCTAGCTCTCAGATCTGGAAAGGTGTGTCTACAGGAGCGGAGGAGAATTGAAACATCAATCAAGAATTTCCCTTTCTCCTTCAGCCAGAAAACCAATATAAAATTGAAACCCTTGCTTCACACTTTCTTACCCCACTGCCTGCAAATTCACATAGCACCCTATAATTCAAACAGAGAATGAGATGGCCTGGGGGCTCTGTATGAGCCAGACTAACAGACTGCACCAGCTTCACTGTTGCTGATGACAATTGTTCACATCCACTATTTTCTGACTTGACTTCCACTATTTCTGGCTTTTCCGTGTTTGCTGTCTAATTATGCCCCATCTTGAAAATGCAGAATGAGAAAATTCCATTTCAGCTCTAATAATAGAAATGGTAATATTTACTACTTTAGCAGATTGCAGTGTGTTGTGAGCGAAGGCCTCCTCTTCAGTCACATTACATAGATGAAGTTTCTCCAGCAACCGTGGAACGTATGGGAATTAGAAAACTAAGTAGACTGTGGGGGCAATGTGACTTTAAGAAAGTAATTTAATCTAAATTGTGATGTTAAATGGAAATCTCATCCATAAAATTGTATGTTGGAAAAGCAACTAAATGTCTAAGTAGGGAGAAAAGGCAATTTTAAAATGTTATTTTAAAGTATATTAGTGGCACCAAATCTCACGCAATTGAAAAATCAGATCATTTTCCCAAACAAAAGCTTAGTCTATAAGCTTAGTGATAGCAATATGTAGCCTTTGTTGAAAATAGAAGAAAATACCAAAATATTCTTGAGCCACAGATAGAAGCAAAATGACAGAATGGCATTCTAGGTAAACGGCAGCCAGAACAAACATGCGTGAAGATTTGAACACAATACCTGAAGAGGTGGTGCTCAGGGTGTCTTTGGCTATTATCCACTAAGGGCCTTGGAGTTTAGATTTCTAGCAGGCAATAATTCACTTCTCTATTAGTAAAAAGTAAAAGAAGTTTTTGCTTAATTTCATATATATATATATATATATATATATATATATATATATATATATATCAAGCTTTGAGAGCTGAAGGAATGGCTCAGTGGTTAAGAACACCAGGTTCTTTTGCAGAGGATTCAAGCTCACTTCCCATATTGGCACTTCACATCTATAAGTAACTCCAGCTCCAGGAGATCTGACCCCCTCTTTTGGCATTCATGGGCACTGCACACATTTGATTCACAGACATTCATGAATGAAAAAACGCCCATACACATTAAATCAAAATAAACACATCTTTTTTAAAAGCCTAGATGAACACATTATAAACAAGCACCTCATTTTCCCCAGGTTCACGATAAAGGACAAATGATGTCAGCTACCACAAATGCAGCTGTAACTGCTTGGGGTGAAAGCTGAGCCTGGCTTTGAAGACGTGCAGTCAATCCGCGCAGGAAATAACGCAGTAGGGCTCAGAAGATGACACGGAGCACTGAGAGAAAAGACAACTGAGTCAATTCTATATCAAACCATATTTAACATTTATTGGGCTATGTCCTAATAGTTGAGTGGGGATTGGTTGGCTGAGACCTTCCTCATCAGCACCCCAGGGACAAAGTAAGCCTGAAGACCTCTCTCCATCACCATGCTTAATAATGCTTTATAGAAGCAGTTCTCAACCTTCCTAATGCTGTGACCCTTTAATACAGTTCTTCTGTTGCAGTGACCCCCCAACCATAACATTATTTTCATTTCTACTTCCACACTATAATTTTGCTATGGTTATGAATAATAATGTATGCATCTGTGTTTGTTATGATTATGATTATGATTATCTTAGGTGCCCCTGTGAAGGGGTTGTTCAACCCTTAGAGGGGTCATGATCACTGGTTGAGAAGTTCTCTATAGTAAATGCCAGGAAAGTGGGACAATAGCAGGTGGTAGAGCTCCCAGGGTGTCACTCTGTCTTGTGCTGGGTCTTTATCACAGGAGGCCTTGTCTATGGATTTCCTCTCAAAACATGTCACCACCTTTAATCTCTGGTACTGTACACTGAACAACAAAAGATTTACCTTTTTGTTGATTCTTAGGGAAGACTTTGCTCTCAAGATACACAGAAGTATTATGGGAAATTTTTGTAGATCTGTACATACAAATTCATGAATGTATACATCATCTTTAATTATGTTATCCTACATCTTTTAAATGCACTACAGTTGAGATTTCAGTGCCAACTTGCATAGTTATCACTGCCAAACATGGCTTAAGTAGACATTTACAAATATGCACGACATTCTATAATGTTATTTATAAGCTATAGAACACCACATAAAACTTTTCTGAGTACAAAGTATGGAAGCTAGAATGAAAGGAAATGTTTCGCCTGATTTATAAGCTGTAAAATACTAAAACCAAGTTACCCTCCAGCTAAAGATTTGTGAATGCACATACTGTCTTCTAAATTCTTTCAGTAAATACAAACAGAGGTAAGTAAAAGCCACGGAAGTTCATCCTACTATGAATATCAGATTCTTTCCAGAACTAAATCATTTCAGGACAGAAACATTAATGATACTATTTTTATTATTTAATGATATGCTGTAAACATAAATTGCAGTGTTACAACATACACTCATTAATATGTACAACTTTAAAATATTTGAGAATTTTTAAAGAAAAAAAGTTTAATGTGGGAATTTTCCCTAATTTGTTCCTTATACCTTACACACATGTATTGAATTATGCTTATATTAGTCACTCTTATCGTTGCTATGACTAGATACCTGACAATTAGTAACTATGAGAAGAAAGGCTAACTTTGGCTTCCAGTTTAATAAAAGATACCATCTATCATGGTTAGGTGGACATGGCAGCAGGATTGCATCTGCAGTGAGGAAGCAAAAAGCAGGAATGCTGATACTTGGTCTCTTTTCTCTTTTTAGTTAGACCAGACCCAAACCCAAGCAATGACACCACCCACATTTAAGTGGATCTTCCCATCTCAACTAATGCAGTTAGTTGGCATGCTCAGAATTATGTCTCCTAGGTGATTACAGATCATATCAAGTTGACAATCAATATTGACATAACAATGCTAAATACAAAATAGGTAGACTTGGATAAGAACAATGAGCTGTAATCATGACACAACATGAATAGTATCCTCTCTTGAGATTCCCACCACCAAACAAATGAGTTCATTAATTTCAAATTTAGTCTCATTCAAGTTCTCAGGACATGGGCAAAATTCAGCCAAACTCTGTCAAAAATATAACTGAAATGGTCTCAAATTGAGTTCTCTATAAAGTCACTGAACTTCAGGAACCAGACCTCCACTCAGTGCTTCTCTCCACAATCTCATCTTCCAAATTGACATGACCTTTAAATTCTGCTTGCAACATTCTAGGGCTACTATAATCCACATTCCTCCTTCAAACCCATTCAAAAGCCTACAAAATACATAGGTGGTCACAGCAAAAACCCCACTCTTGATACCAACTTTTGTATGAGTTGCTTTTCTCATGGCTGATGGACAAAGGCCTTACTATGGCTCATAGTTTAACAAAGGATACAATCTATCATGGTGGCATGAAGCAGCTGGTCACAGTTAGGAAGGGGAGAGTGATGAATGCTCCCATTCTCTCTCAATTTTTTAATTTTTAAAATTACTGATCTTATTGGTGTTTTATTTGCAAGTGTGTCCATGTGAGAGTGTTGGATCCCATTGACTGGTGTTATAGATGTTGTGAGGCTCCTTTTGGATGGTAAGAATTGAGCCTGGGTCCTCTCAAAGAGCAGCTAGTGCTCTTAGCCACTGAGCCATCTCTCCCAGCCCCTCATTTTTTAAATTTTCAACTACTTACTTATTTAATTGGGGTGGCATAGGTGTGAGGATCAGAGAAGAACTAATAGGAGTTATTTCTTTCCTTTTATGGTGTGGTTCTAAGGAATCTAACCCAGGTAGGCAGGCTTGGCAGCAAGTGTATTTACTCACTTACACACCTTACTCATCTCCTTCGTCTTTTTATTCAGTCCAGACCCCAGCCCATGGAACAGTGCTCCTGAATTTAGGGTAGGTCTTCACACTTTATTTAATCCAGTCTAGAGGACCTCACAGAGGCCTCTGGAAACATCTCCCAAATGATTGTAGATCTTGTCAAGTTGAAAATCAGTGTTAACCATTACAATGCTGTATACCTTCCCCCTCCTAAACAAAAACATATAATAAAATAATTTCAATAGCTTTACAGGGACTAAAAAGTACTTAAAGCTCTATATGTTCATGTCTAAGGAGAGTGGATATGGTGAGAGATGGGGTGAGACATGAAGGACATGAAGGCAGAATTGCTTGTTTCCTACTGCTACGTATGGCTAGAAATAGCAGCCATGAGGCCGCACAATGCGGGCATCCCATTACAGGGAGTAAAACTGATATAGGGCCCCAGCTACTCAAGGAAATTCTCGGTCTTCATCCCAAGACTCTACTACCCACAGTCATCTGCCTTCCCTAGTCTGAGGATAGCAAAAACACTCAGGCAGATAGGTCCACATTCTCTGGAGATATGGGAGTCTCGCACTGCCCAGCTGGGTCAAGCACTCCTCAAGGTTACTCAGACCATCCTTAAACTGGTTGGTTAGGAATCAGGATACTATCTCACACACACACACACACACACACACACACACACACACACACACCTCCCTCTTTCACTCATTGCCCACCTTGCCTCATAATCTGATGACTCTCCTAGAGATTCCCTCTCCCCTTCCTCTCATAAGAATCTCTGTGCTCCCCCCAATGTAAAATAGGCCAAGAAGTCTGGAAGCATCTGTTCCCTGAAAGCATTACTCTGTCTCATATACACCATCTCCAGAAGTTTCTCTCCACTTCTTTTTCTAGGAAAAGCACATAGTGTTTAAATTTTCATCTTGGCCAATCTCCCCACCTGGGGAACCTGCTCTGATACAGCTAGAGACAATTTTCTGTGAGCTTTAAAAGGCCATCTAATCATAATGGGAGGCAGTTTATTCAGAGGAAGTTCACAGCGTCAGATAAATACCCATCAAATGCTCAGAGGCAGGTCTTTCTTGGGGATGCCTTATTTTAATATTTTGAAGTTTATAAATCAAGCAAAGCGCTGTCTTTCATCCCAGCTGCCACACTTTTACAGAGAGTAAATTAGGTTTTTCATGGTATCTGTGGGTTATAAATAGCATAATCCTTGTATGTTTAAGACATATTTGTCACTCTGTGATACCCATAAATTTGGCATTTAAAATTCAATTCTAAGGCATTTAAAATATTCAGGATGATATAAAACATGATCTGGATCTCTAAACTTAAATGACTGATATTTAAAATAATGTATCAAGAGGTAATACCCTGTTTGAAATTGTCTCTATGTCTTTCTACTCACAACTGCTTTGTCTGTTATGACTGTCAGGATAAATTAGGAAAGAGTTGAGCCAATTGTCGCTTTAGACACAGTTTTAAGTGTCCCTGCCATAGATGAAAAATGGAAAGGTTAACCTGGAAATTTCCCAGGTTTCATGCAGCTTTAGTAGCAGAGGGTTTTGAAATTCTATGATTCAGTGCAGTCAGATGTGCTTAGAGTTCTCGTCACCAAATCTGAGTACAGCAGAGCTAACTAGCTTCTCGGAGCATTTCCTGCAGCCATGATTGCCGCTGCTCTAACAGGCAGGAACTGCTACACTGCTCCTGGAATAAGCCTCAGTCAGGAGGTAGAGAACCACACCACCAACTCTGCCCAAGGCAAGCTACCTCTGACCTCTGACCTCCTTTCCTTATTTATTTGTTTATTTATTAGTTTACATGTCAATCCCAGTTACCTCTCCTTCCCACCCTCCCTCTTACACTCTCTGCCCCCTCACATGCACCCTGACCACCCTACCCTCCCATCCCCCCACCCCAATTCCACATGTAGGTCAATGTCATCCAGGTGGGGTCATGTAGATCTGTCAAGTCATTTGAAGTAGGGACTAGGACTTCTCTCCTGTTTCTAGGTTAAGGCAGTATCCCTCCATGGGGGATGTGTCCACAAGGTCCTTTTGTGCACCAGGAATAAATACATCCTGGTTCCTTCTTCCTGAGACCCATATTCAGGGGGGCCTGAGTCAGTCCCATGCTGGATTCCCAGCTATCAGTCTGGGGACCCGTTAGCTCCTCCTTGTTCAGGTCAGCTGTTTCTATGTGTTTCTGCAACCTGGTCTTGTCCTCTCCCTCTGCATCTGGATTCTACTTCGACTCAGTGTTTAGTTATGGGTGTTTGCTTCTGTTTCCAACAGGTACTAGATGAGGGCTCCATAATGGTGGGTAAGTTAGTTGTTGATCTCACTCTCCGGGAAGGGCATTTATGGTAGCCTTTCTACGGTTGCTCAAATTGTTAGTTGGCTGCAGTCTTGTAGATCTCTACACCTTTGTTTAGGTTCAGTTTTCTCTTCAAACCAATAATGGCTCCCTCTTTTATGTTCTCTCTCTCTCTTTCTCTCTCTCTCTCTCTCTCTCTCGCTTCTGTCTTCTATTCTACCCTGACTCAATCTTCCTAGTTGCACGTGCTTTCCTCTCCTCCCCTTCTCTTTCTTGTGTGAAGTTTTATGTGAGGTTTGAGTTTTAGTAGCATTTCTTTTACAAATGTGGGTGTCTTTGTATTTGGGGCATAGATGTTCAGAATTGAGAATTTGTGTTGATGGATTTCTCCTGCGATGAATATGAAATGAGCATCTTCATCTCTTTTGATTAATTTGTGTTTGAAGTCTAACTTTTTAGATATTAGGATAGCCACACCTGCTTGCTTCTTGGTTCCATTTGATTGGAAGATCTTTCTCCAACCCTTTACTCTGAGGTAATGTCTATCTTTGAAGCTTAGATGTGTTTCTTGTATGCAGAAGGATGGATTCTGTCTTTGTATCCATTCTGTTAGCCTGTGTCTTTTTATAGGTGAGTTAAGACCATTAATGTTGAGGGTGAGTAAGGACCATTGATTGTTGATGTTTGTTTGTTTTAGATTTGTTCTTGGCAGTGGTATTGTGAATATATTTGTCTTGCTTTATCCTTGGTTTCTGGTGTAGTGAGATAATATGTTGCCTACATCTTTGTGGGCATAGTTAACTTCCTTGGGTTGGATTTTTCCTTCCAAAACTTTCTGTAGGGCTGGATTTGTAGATAGGTATTGGGAAAATCTGTCTTTGTCATTAAATATCTTGTTTTCTCCATCTATAGTGTTTGAGAGTTTTGCTGGGTATAGTAGCATGGGCTGGCATCTGTGGTCTCTTAGTACTTGTAGAACATGTATCCAGGACCTTCTGGCCTTGAGAGTTTCCATGGAGAAGTCAGCTGTAATTTTGATAGCTCTGCCTTTATATGTTACCTGTTCTTTTCCCTTTGCTGCTCTTAATATTCTTTCTTCATTCTGTATGTTAAGTGTTTTGATTATTACATGTTGAGGGGTCTTTTTTCTTTGGTCCAGCCTATTTGGGGTTCAGTATGATTCTTGTACTTTCATGGGTATGTCCTTCTTCAGATTGGGAAAGTTTTCCTTGATTATTTTGCTGAATATGTTTTCTGCACCTTTGAGCTGGGCTTCTTCACCTTCCTCTATGCCTATTATTCTTAGGTACAGCCTTTTCATGGTGTCCCACATTTCCTGGATGTTTTGTGTTAAGGATTTGTTGGATTTATGATTTTCTTTGGTCGATGAATCTATTTCCTCTAGTTTATCTTCTGTGCCTGAGATTCTCTCTTCCATCTCTTGAATTCTGTTGGTTATGATTGCATCTGTAGTTCCAGATCATCTGCCCAGTTTTTTTTATTTCCAGCATTCCTTCGGTTTGTGTTGCCTTTATTTTCTTTATTTCAGTTTTCAAGTCTTGCACCATTTCCTTCACCTGCTTAATTGTTTGTTCTTGGCTTTCTGTACTTTCTTTACTTTCCTTAAGAAATTTGTTTTTTTGTTTGTTTGTTTGTTTTTTGTTTGTTTTTTCTTCCACTTCTTTAAGGGATTTTCTCACATCTTCTTTGAGGGCCTCTATCATTTTTATGATGATAATTTTTAAGTTGTTCTCTTCTGCTTCATCTGCTTTGTGTTCAGGTCAAGTTGGTGTAGATTCCCTAGATTCTGGTGGTGTCATGCTTGCCTTTCTGTTGTTAGGTGTTTTCTTGTGTTGCCATCTTCCCATAGCTTCTTCCAGTAGGTGTTGGTGGGGTCTCCTCCTCTCTCTATGGTACTCTTCCCCGGTGGGCTTAGGTTGGTCAGAGGTTCGATGTCTGTACCTCTGTGTGGTCCAATCTCTTTAGGTGGTCTCTCCACAGGCAGGAGCCCGGCGATGGGGGTCTGACCTCCTTTCTATCTCTGCTTTGCAGAAACAGGCATGGTGGAATTCAAAAGGCTCACATACTCTAGAAACAATTCAACTTCCTCCTTGAAGATGTATTTGTTTATTCCTATTTTATATGTGTTATGGGTGTTCTGCCAGCATGGATGCCATGTGCATGAGGTGCCTGAGAAAGCCAGAAGAGGGCATCAGATTCCCTGGAACTGGAATTAACAGAGGGTTGAAAGCAGCCATTTAGGTAAATTGAACTGGGGTCCTCCGAAAGAGCATCCAGTGTTTTTGTCCACTGAGCCTTCTCCCAAGTCCCACTGAAAATTTACTTTGATGTGAGAATTAATTTGCATAAAGTACCTTGACAATATCCGAATCATTTGGCAGTTCCCTTTAGCCATGCCTCATCATTCAAATCTTTATATAATCATAAACACAAAACTAAACTTTCAGATTTTTAACTTTAATTATGAGACTATGTAGAAACATAGATTTAAACAGGAAGATATTTGTTAGCCACACCCTTTCATTTTCAATATGCTACACTTTCAGAAGCCATTCAAGATAGCAAAGATAAATAGCATATAGCTAGGCATTATATCACATGTCTGTAATCCCAGTACTTGGTAGATGGGGGCAGAAAGATTGCAAGCTCAAGCCCAGCCTGAGCTACGAAGTGAGATAATGTCTCATAAAAGCAAGGGCTGGGGATGCAGTTCAATGGTGAAATGCCTGCCTAGAACAAACACAGCCCTGAGTTCAACCCACAGTACCGCAAACACATATACTCAAAAACAGATAGATGACCTCTAATTAAACAACTGGTATTTTTACTCCAATCAACTATGGAAAATGTCTTAGATACTCTTCCTATAATTTTCAAATTGTGATGTCTATTGAAATTACCATACATGTCAATGTATACATTTATATTAATAAACACACATTTATGTCTATTCACATGAGTTCCCTTGGCAAGAAAGATGAGTACCATAAAATGTCTTTTTTCTAAACATGATCAGCAACCTTTGATGACTTCAAATCTGCTCTATAGAAATGAGTGAGCCACTCCTAGAATTAGCTTCAGTAAGCCAGGAGTCATGGCATTATCTGACATTTTCTCTCTAACTCATTCTCTTCCTGTTTTCTCATCCACATGCTTGTTATGGTTTAGATAAATGTCCCCCAAAAGTCCACTGTTAGAGGCTCTGTTGTTAGCCTTTGACACTGTTTGCAGACAGCAGAATCTAGTGGAAAGTAGCTGGATTACTATGGATATGCCCTTGTAGAGGATATAGGGACCCTAGCTCCTTTCTCTTCCTCTGTCTTTTGCTTCCTAGCTACCATAAGTGAAAAACAACCTTTTCTATTATGATCTTCTATCATTTCCTGTGCTGTTAAACACCTCAAGACAAAGTGATCATCAACTGACATCTCTGAAACTATAAGCCATATATAAGCCTAAGGTAATTTGAATGAGGTTGGCCCCAAGAGGTCATATATTTGAATAATTTGATCCCAAGTTGGCAGAACTGTTTGGGAAGGATTTTAGTATTTGTGGCTTTGTTAGAGGAGGTGGCAGTGTCTTTGAGAACAGGTGCTAAGGTTTCAAATTCCAGAGCCATTTCCAGCTAGCTAATGTTCTCAATCTCTCTCTATCTATCTATCTATCTATCTATCTATCTATCTATCTATCTATATCTCTCTTTCTCCCCCTTGTGCTTGTGAATCAAGACATGTGCTGCCAAGTATTCCTTCACTGTCAACATGGACTCTAACCCTCTGCAACTGTAAGCCAAATTAAACACTTTCTTTTATAAATTGCCTTGGCCATGGTGTTTTGTCATAACAATAGAAAAGTAACCAAAACAGAAGCTGATATCAGGCAATGGGCTATTGCTATGACAGGCCTGACCACATTGATCCGGGGAGGAATGTGGGAGAGTTTAGGACTCTGGATTTGGAAATGGTCCAACACTATAAGCAGGGCTTAGTAGTCCATCTTAGTAGGATCTTGGAAGGCAACAGTGTTGAGACCGATATGGATTATAAATGTCCAGATCAAGAGGTTTCAGAGGGGAAACAATATTAGCAACTGTGTGAGAAACCATTCTTGTGATGTTTTAACAAAAGATATAAATGCTTTCTGCTCTATCCTAAGAATCTTCCTGAGACTATATTTAATAGTGATGGACTAATTTCCTTGGTGGAGGATATTTTAAGACAGTCTAATATTGATGCCATCATATTGTTATTAGTAATCACTCTTTCATAGGTCCACAATGGAAAAGAATAAGTGGGACAAAAAGAAGTACAAAATATACAATTTGAAGAGGAAAAATATCATCCATTGGGAAATTCAATTTTAGATTCAAGACTTGGGCTGAAAGAGAAAAGGAGATGAAGGAGGGACCTGATACAAAATGAAATAAAGTAAGAGGTGCCCTTAGGGCAAGACCCTACCCATTTCCAACTTGGAAAAAGGAAAGGCCTGAGGAAGTTTCTGGTCCTAAAAAACAACAATAAATGTGATTCTTGGGCAGTAGCATCCGTCCCAAGAAGGCAGCAAATTTGGCAGTACTGTGTCTGTGGCTCTAGCTTTGGAGTTGTGAAGGATACGGGAGTAAGGCAGCTGTGGAATCTTCCTCCATGGTTGAGTAGAATTGCTAAGGCTAGGATGTTGTAGAGGAATCCCTACATGGAGGACCTGAGAGGATATTACTTGAAGCTGTTTGTAGTGGTTTGAATTGCAATGATTCTCCCCAATAGGCTCATACTTGGTCCCTGGTTAGTAGAGCTGTTTAGGAAGGATTAGGAGGTATGACCTTGTTGAGGGAGGTGTGTGTCACTGGTGGTGGGCCCTGATGTTTCATAATCACAAGTCATTCCCAGTTAGCTCTTTCTGCCTTGTTTGTGGATCAAGATGTAAGCTAACAGCTCTAGTGACATGTCTGCTTGCCTGCTACCATAATCCCCATCATGATGGTCAAGAACTTTAACCTTCTAGAACCATGAGCCCCAAATTTAGTGTTTTATTTTACGAGGTGTCTTGATCATGGTATCTTAGCACAGCAATAGAAAAGTAATTTAAGACACTCTAAAAATGAAGCCTGGATTGTTTTGGATACCTCAAGACGTTGGAAATGCCAGAGCCATGAGATATCTACCAGGAAAAGTTACATCCAGCTATGGAGCCAGCCCAAAAGAAGTAAGTGTGTTTCAGTGAGCATAGCCAGAAGGGTGGAACCGTCTAAGCTCTCTGACATCAGACATAGAGCTATGGGTTTTCGAGGTTGCCCTGCTGGTTTTCAGACTTGATTTACTCAAATATTGACACACTGTGCCCCCATTTCTCTTTTTTGGAATGGCAATGTGATTTCTATGCCATCATATGTTGGAAGTATGAAAGTTGCTTTTAGATTTTATAAAGGTTTTAATTAAGAGATTGCCTTGAGTCTCAGAAGGAACTCTGGATTTTAAACTTTATTGAGACTGTAAAAGATTATGGAGACTCTTGAAGTTTAGACTAAAAGCATTGTGTACTATATTATGAAGATGAGCCTATGAGTACCATAAGATTTGAATGAGAATGGCTCTCATAGACTCATATATTTGAATCATCAGTCATTAGGGAGTGAAACTTTGGGGGAAGAATTAAGAGGTATGGCCTTGTTGGCAGGTGTATGTCACTAGGGGTGTATGTCTCACACAGTTTCCAGAGTCTACATCCCTTCCCCCTTTTCCCTACCTTGTAGTTTTGGATCAAGATATAAGCTCTAAGATATTCCTCCACTTTGTTATCATGGACTTTATTAAGCCTCTGAAAGTATAGACCCAAATAAACATTTTGGTTATGGTGTTTTGTCACAGCAACAGAAAAGCAACTAAGATAAAGTTTTCCTCCTTATAAGTTTATTACTGCAACTATTTCATCACATTAAAAAATAGCTATGGCTGGAAATATAGCTGTGGTGATATATTGTTTGTGATTTAATAAATATTGTCTGAAGGATCAGAATGTAAAGCCAGCCACACTAATTAGCTATAGAAGCTGGGCAGTGGTGGCACACACCCTTAATCCCAGGACTCAGGAGACAGAGGCAGATGGATCTCTGTGAGTTCAAGGCCACCTAGGGCTACACGAGAGTGAATTGGTCAAAAAGAGTAACAGAGCTCACCCCTTTAATCCCAGCACTAAAGAGATATATAAGGAAGAAGCAAAGGGTCTCATGTAGTAATTAGTCTCCACCCAAATTAAAGAAAGCATAGCAGACTGGGATTCTGAGGCTTGGTGGGGAACAGTATAGCCTGAAGAAGCAATCTGGGGTTTAGTTGATATCCCTTTCAGTCTGAGCATTGGTAGAGGTGAGAACTCTCTAGTTGCTGGCTGCTTAGCTTTTCTGATCTTCAGCTGGGACCCCAATATCTGTCTCTGGGTTTTCATTATTTGTGTTGCATATAGTTCAGTGGTAGAGTACTCATCTGACATAAATAAGGCAACTGCTTTATGCCCAGCACCCAGCACTTAACACATTCTTAAGTGCCCTAGCCAGTCAATTAGTCAATAAATCAGTACAATTTTAGGAAACTTTCATACCTTGACAGTCTTAGGTAACTAACCTCTGCAGGTTAGGAAATGAAGGAAAATGGACACTTCAAAGCCCACCCCACACATTCTCTTCAGTGCTATCCTCTTTTCAACCCCACACATAGCACTGTTTTACGAAATTTAATTAAAACACATCATTGCTTACTTTTTACTTCAAGAAAACTGCAACCAGCATTGTTTTACCAATACAAGTTAATTATTATGACTTTGTAATAAACTTTGATGATTGACTATGTTTATTTTTTAATGTTTATTTTTTTCCTTTTAGTAGTCTTCGCATGTGGTTCATTTGTGTTAATTTTGGAAACTGCTTGTCAAATTCTGAGAAACCTTGACATGAGATTTAGATTGACCTCCATTTGATTATAAATATAATCAATATAAAGCAGTTGCCATATATTATTTTG
Source organism: Phodopus roborovskii (assembly GCF_943737965.1). NCBI lineage: Eukaryota > Metazoa > Chordata > Mammalia > Rodentia > Cricetidae > Phodopus > Phodopus roborovskii. The sequence continues at coordinate 22,504 of NW_026125107.1, forward strand.
AGAAAAGCAGTTCGTTTTTTGTTTTTTGTTTTTGTTTTTGTTTTTTTTTAATACTGAGCCTACCTGCCTGCACTAACTAGTTTTTGCCACACTGTGAGCAACTATCTGCTAAAATCAATTTAAAGAAGTTGGGGGTTATCTTGGCTCACAGTTTGAATCCATCATGGTGGGGAGGACATGATTGCAAGACCGGCTGTTGCTATGGATGCTATGGATGCAAGTGCATGCAGCAGCTGGTCACTCTGCATTTGTGGTAGGAAACAGAGATGAATTCTGGTACCCAGGTTGTTCTCCCCCATCCCCCTTATTTTCTTTTCATTCTTTTCAGAACCCATAGGGTGATGCTGACTAAATTCAGGGTAACTCTTCTAACCTTAACAAAACCTCTCTGGAAAGGCCCTCAGGTCCATCTCTGTAGGCAGTCAGTTGACAATGACTGTCAACCATTATAGCACCCAACTGTAGGACATAATTTCCCATTTACTAAGGCCATTGAATATGTTAAATGTCATTATTTTTCTCAAAATCCATATGCTATGTTAAATTTAATCCCATATACGTTAGCAGCTTTATGGCTATGAAGAACAAAATATTTTAGGTACATTTCAAATTTAATGTGTTATATACAAGAACAAATGCTTGCCCATTTCCATTAGATATCAGCCTTGATAAACTCTCTGGTAATTTCTACTAGTTGCTAAGTATTCTCCTGAGCTTCAAGTGTAATTAAATGAAATGTGTGAGTTATACTGTGTTTGCATATTTCCCATTCCCTGTGTTTTTCATGTTAAATTGACCTGTTTTTAAACATACGATAATGATTAGAAATGCAAACAAACATTTTTTTAAATGTTCTTAGCTTTAAGAGTATACATCTTAGGCTTATGTGGTGCTGTACTGGTTGATTTTTTTTTCATTGCTGTGACCAAATTCCTAACAAAAAGCAACTGATGGGTCTAGTTGTCTCATGGTTTGAGTTCACAGTTGATTGTGGTGCAGAGTCGGGATGGAGAGATCATGTTCACCTCAGTATTTACAACTGACTCAGTAAACAATGCATATTAACAATGTCGTAAAACTATGACAGGAAAGAAGAGTCCGTTTACAAAGCAGATATTATCTCAAACAATGTAAATATACAATGTTGACCCATTAGATACATAGCCTAACAATTTCTTTAAGAAAGAGTTTCACTAAGCAGCCCAGACTGTACCTGCCTCCACCTCTCACGTCTATGTTAGATGTGTGACAATGTTGGCTTTGAATGTGTAATATTCCAGGACTCATGTGTTTGAACACTTGATCCCCAATTGCTGGTGTTGCTTTGTGAAACTGTAGAACCTTTTAAACACTAGCCCTAGCTGAAGACATAGGGCAGAGTGCCATATGTGCAGGAATTGTGGGTAACAGCACATCCCTGTTCCTATCAGGGTTCTGGAGGAAGAAAAAAAATATATATATATATACATATATATATATATATATACACACACATACACATACATACATATATATCAACTACTGGAAGAGGCTTCTCCACTGAACGCCGAAAGGTTCCTCTAGCACCCTCTATTGGTAAAGTTTAATATTGCATCAGCTGCCAAAAGGCCAAGTTCTGTGAACACAGATTCAGGCACAGAGGGATAAGGTTGTACCAGAGAACCATCAAGCTCCTGGATCAACTGACTTCCTCTTATGGTTGGACATCTTCTCGTGAAGTCTGTCAGTTGTTTTTAATTCATGCCTTCATGAAGGATCATTTTTCTTAGATCTTGGGAGGTTCTCTGATCATTTCTAAATTTCTATTAGTTTATAATTCCCACACAATATAAGCAGAATGATATGGATGACAAATCTGCATGTATCATAGGTGTGTGGCTTTCATTTTTTAAAAAAATGCTTTATATTCTTCACAAAAACTCAGACAGCACCCTAGCCTCTTGGTTTGGTTTCCTGTAGCCATTTTCTATGCATTTCAGCAGTGAAATAAAAACGAGGGCTAAGGAGAGGAAAACAGGTCAGGTTGGGCTACTATTGTAAAGTAAATGAATGTTTACTCCCTCTGTCAACCACCCAAGCCTTCTGGTGACTCACAAGCCAACACCTGTAGCCAAGACTCTCTGCTAAGACCCACACAGCCATCCATATGTGTGCGTCTTTAATTGAGAAGCTTTTCCAATTACAAAGCCCTATTCAGAACACCTTTGTGTGCTCTCCTGAATCCACTTGTTCTGCGTTCTGAGTCTCACAGAATAGTTACTGCCTGCCTCCAGCTCTTAAGTAAAAAACATGAAAGTATCAGTCTCCTCTCTTCCTTTCCCAACATCAAAAAGAAAGGAAAAACATTAACAAATCTTAAAGACACTACAAAGTCCAAAATCACTTTTCATTCCCTAAGTCTGGCCTTCAGCAGTGTTCTTCTTGCCTCTGGCCCAAACCCTTTGCCAAGGCTGTCAGAGCCCTGTATGGCCTTGCTGCTGTCAGCCTCCCAGACCGTATGTCTATCACTCACTGACCTGTCCCAGCCACTGGAACAGCACTCCTCAAACACAATGGGTTCATCTACTCCTTACTTCACTATAAACATTTTAACAGCTCTGTGAAATCAGTGTTTCCCCATTTTACAGAAAACAGGGGCCTACAGGAGTGAATAATTTGCCAACAACCTCTGTCTGCTAAGTGATCGACACAAGACAGGATTCCAACATGCTGATCCCAAAGACCATTCTGCCACCACTGAGCTTTCCTGCCTCTCCAGTAGGTCCCATGAGGCCACTCAGGAAGCTGTAACACTGGGCTTGCTCATCCTAGTTTGAAAAGGTGGTCATGAGAATGATGGTGAGGACAACAGGAACAGCGTTACAGATGACACCCAGCACTCATGAATGAAGCAAATTTGGTAGCCACTTTAAAAGATTTCAACTCTGAGTGTTCTAGCCTCTGAACCACAGGACATTTGCATTCTACAAACTGAAGCTTCAAAAGAATCCAGCAGTTGTGAAAACAAAATATACATTAAAAAAAGATAAATGCCAAAAATAGTCGAGAATAAATTCCAGTTATCATTTTCTGTGACTTTCATATAAGATTTATAACCAATAAAATTTATATGAAACAATCACACACACACACACACACACACACACACACACACACACTTCCTTGTACATACCCTCTAGCACAATATTCTAAATCTGGGTTTGTTCTTACACAAACTATAAATATTCTGAAGGTTAATTAAAAGCAGAATCTGTGCACAACTTTGTATTAATGTGGCTTCTTCCAAGTTCCTCTCCTGCTTAGCATTTTCAGCCATTTTTTTCTACTTTTAGCTCCAGACAATCAATAAACAATAATAAAAGTGATTGAGAAGATGTCTAATTGGGATTTGTGTATACTCTAGACATCCTCTCAATCATTTTTATTAGTGTAAATTGATCCTTTGGCACAAAAACAATGGAAAACTCAAGACATTCCCCACAGCTATCCACAGCTAATCTGTGGAACTTGTGCACACATTACACTACATGGCAAAGAGGAATGAACTTGGAATTAAAGTTGCTAATCAGCTAACTACCTTGAGATGGGAAGATTATCCTGGATTAGCCATAGGGGCCTGGTGTAATCACAGTGTAATTCAGAACCAAGAAGATAGCCTGGAGAGTTAGACTGAGGGATTCAAAAAGAGAAAAAGGATTCTACCTACACCTTCCAGAAATATGGGCCTGCCTAAACCTTGATTTTAGCCCAGAAAGACTTGTCAGCATCTTAGCTACAGAAGACAAACAAAATAAATTAGAATTGGTTGCAAGACACTCAATTATGTAAGCTGTCATAGCAACCCTAAGACACCATATACCTTCCAACTTCAGCTGCTAGGATGAAATTTGGGACTTTTTCTTAAAATCTCTCTTTAAGTGATTTTTGAGAGAACTAGTTAATCTTAGTTACTTATGTGCACTTTTTGCCCACTTGGATTCTCAGACCTCCTCTTTATTTGTTTTTTCTCTTATCTATATACAAATTGCTCACCCCAATGAATCCTGCAACCTCAAACTCAGCACTGTCAGTTTTTGAGTCTTGCTTGTTTGTTTTATGTATATGAGAGTTATTTTCATGAGTGCCTTGGGTGTTCCTTGTACCACAGGATATCAGAAGAGATTTTTCAGATCCCCTGCAACTGTCACTCCAATGATTAAGAGTCACCCCAAGGTGCTGGGAACTGAGCCCAGGTCCTCTGTGAGAACAGAAAGCTCTCTTAACCACTGAGCCATTGGGAAGCCCCAGAACTGTTATTTTGATGATGATGTTGTCTTTTCCAGAAGTCTGCCTAACAGAATATGCACATCTTCCTCTTACACAGAGCTGGCCACTGAGCTTCTCAACAAGGAGAGAAGCAGGGCATGGTCAGACCAAGCACTCGACTTTCCCATCAATCTGCAGCATTCAGTGACCCCCTTACCTCACTGGATGGGAAAGTTCATTCTTCTACCTACCCATGTCAAAATCCTTGGGCCCATTCTTGACTCCTCTTTCTCTAACATTGCATTTAAAATGCATAGACCTCACCATTCCATTCACTCCATGGTTTTCACTTGCTGTGAGCCCAGAAACTAGTCTTCCATGTGGCTCCTTAGTCTGTTCTCAACAAAGTACCACACTAACATTTAAAAAGTGAGTTTCATCTTCTTGCCCCTCTCCTCAACACATCCCAACTTTTCCTAGCCATTCAGAATAAAAGCCAAATCCTTTATTCTGCCTGATACAGTTTCTGTCTCCCTACTCTTATGAGGGCTTTACGCACACTGCCATGGCTATTCCTGAACCCAAAAGCGGACCCTACTGTTGCATAGTAAAAGTGATTGCCTTGTGGATAAGTAAGAGCTCTCACTCAGAGCAACACTGTTGGAACTTTCTGCAATGATAATGGTAGTAGTATCGTCATCCATGCTACCAGATATGGAGGCCACTAATAACATTCAGCCTCTAAAGTCTCAGCATGTGAATATTATGAAAGAAAAATCAAATATTGATTTTATTGTAATTAATTATCAATGTGGCTCACTATAACCATGTTAGACCACACAGATCATAAGAAGAGATGGATCTATGGTTTGATTACTACTGATGATAAAATGTAATTTTAATGGTAGGGGAATACAACAAAGGACTGTGGGTGCATAGGGAGAGAACCATCTATGCTAAGTTTGGCTTACTTGGGCTTCCATGAGCATTCAGAGACTTCTTTTCGTGTTAATTGTTACTTTATCATACTTACTTACTGTCTTACTTATGGTTTCCATTGTTGTAAAGAGACACCATGACCAAAGGAAAACATTTAATTGAGGTAGCTTACAATTCAGAGGTTTTGTCCATTATGGCAGAGAGCATGAGATTTGGGAGTATGACTTTGTGCAGGCAGACATGGTGCTGGAGAATTCTACATCTTGATCCAAAGACAACAAGAAGTAAACTAAGACACTGGACATGACTTGAACATATATGAGACCTCAAAGCCCACCTCCACAGTGACACACTTCCTCCAGTAAGGCCACACCCACTCCAACAAGGCTGCACCTCCTATTAGTGCCACTCCCATAGGGAGCCATTTTCTTTCAAACCACCACACTTACTTCATGTGTTTACTCATTCATTTATTCTTTGAGACAGCATCTTGCTTTGTAGCTCAGGTGTCCTCAGTCTTTAATAGTATGACCTTGAACTCATAATCCTACTACCCCAGCCTCCCAGGTCCTGTAATTATATGTATGTATCACTATGCCCAGATCCCTTGCTTTCTTATAATTACTATTTGCTTCGTATCCATCTTCCTCGCCACGGCTTTTGATCTTAATCGTCAACTTCATTGGGGAAATGCCTAACGACTAGCGGGGCACAATTGTCAGGGTGTCAGTTAAGGCATCTCCAGAGAGGACTAGGTCACTGGAGTTCTGACCTAAAGAATAGATGCATCCCTGATGTGGAGGCAATAGTAGGAGGGGAAAGTGATAGAGTGGGCCTCATTAGATGAATTAAGTCATTGGCGCATGTCTTGTTTGTTTATTTGTTTTTTTTTGTTTGTTTGTTTTTAATCATGCCTTGTCTTCTTTCTGGTTTTGCTCTTTGCTTGCCAGCTGGTATGAGGTAAACAGCTGCTACCATGATATTCTACCTCACTATCAGCCTGGAAACAGAAAGCCATGTGACCTTGGACTAAGCTATCTGAAAACATGAGCCCCAATAATCTCATACTCCTTGTGAGTTGTATGTTTCAGGTGACTAAAGTGACACAAAAGCAGTGAACGCATTACTAAGCCATCAGCTAGAGCTGTGCCTGTCCTTGGCTGCTTACAGGGTGCTTTGCATACTACAGGTGATCAATAAATTGATTTGACTGAAAACTGAGGTGGCTTCAGGATACTTCTATAGTGGTGATACTTGAGATGATCCTTAATGATTAGAATCTCTCCATGTCAAGACATTGCAGAAAAGAGTTGAGACAGAAAAATGTATACATGAAGTGGCAGCCCACCACTTCAGAGTCTAGGCTCAATGTGGCTACAATGCATAGATTATAGTAGATGGGTGGGGGGAATACAAGTTCATGTAGCCTCATACACACATGTGCATGTGTGAGAGAGGCCAGAATGCTGTCCTTGACCACTCTCCTCTTACGTTTTTAGTTTTATATATATGCATATTTTGCCTGCACATATGTTTGTATGCCATGTGTGTGTAGTACCCTCAAAAGAAGAAGGTGTCAGATCCTCTAGTCCTAGAATTACAGACAGTCCTTGGCCACTATATATATGCTGGGAATTGAACCCTGGTCCTCTAGAAGAGCACTTGGTGCTTTTAACCACTGATCCATCTCCCCGGGCCCATTTACATTTGTTTTTTAACTAAGTCTTCTTGCTTGACCTGGAGCTCACCAACTTGGCTTGGCTATGCTTGATGGCCAATAAGCTCCAGATACCTGTCTGTCTGGGCCCTATGACAGCTGTGGTTACAAACATGTGCCACCTTGCCTGGATTTTACAAGAGTATTGGGGAACCACACTCAGACCTCCAAGCTTGCACAGCAGATATTTTACTGACTGAGCCATGTTCCCAGCCTCAGTGTACTCCTTACTGTTGACAGTTCAAATAAAACATAAAATCCAGTGTGGAATTAAAAATCAAATACTTACTTTGTGAGTTGTGGCAAAATAGATAGGCATTAAAAAAAAAAAAAAAAACAGCCCATTACAGCCTTGTGATGTGTATAAAGTTTCTATAACTTTCTTCATCTAGAATATTATAATATTTAAACTTGTGGGGACCTTAGAGATTATTTAACTGAAGCTTTCTTTGGTCCGATGAGAAGATTAAAACCCAGAGCACACCACTAATTAATGCAGAAGTGGGACCATAGTCCAGATGTTTTAGTCACAGCTTTGGGTCATTAACACGCAATGAATACAAAATCACATTTCTTTTCATCCGACCCAAGGAAGTCTCTAGTCCAACATCACGGCTGTGTACAACCTGTGGCCAATTTACAAAGTGTGGAGGAAGAAGCCTCACTCAGAATCCTACACCTGGATATGAAAAGAGCCATCATGTCTGACTGAGAAAGGAGAGGGGGAAAGAGGGAAGGAAAGATGGATTTAAAAAATAAATTCCTTATTTTACCTTGAAAAATAGTAACAAACTTCGTGAGAGTTACTTCAGTAATGCAAAAAAAAAAAAAAAAAAAAAAAAGAGTCCGGATTTGACAACTACTTTGTATGAATAGCTCTGGGCAATGCGTTAAAATACAATGGTCAGCCTTAGCTGACCATTCACTCCATGGACTGCTTCAGTTAACTTATTCATCTCTCTCTCAGCCTCGCTTGTTCCTTCCTAAAATACAGGCCCTGAACGGTCCAAGTCCTTCCAACTCTCTGCTTCTCGAGTTGTTTGTGGGCAGAGAAGAGAGAAGAGAGAACTTAGCAGAGCAAATTTCCACTCAGACAAAGATTCATCCATGCGCTTCTCTGCAATCAGACCAATGATCCTATTTCAGCCACTCTGTGCATTTCTCAGTGTGTGTGCTTATGTCACAGCCCAAGCAGGACCTCGTGCTACAGCCTCTTCCTGACTCTGCACTCGGTTCCCTAAATGCCACCTTGTCCCAGCTTCTTACCATGGGCCAGCACGTGAAATCTAAAACTTATTCAAGACATTCTCAGGAAGAATCCTCCTTTGCAAGTCACGGCTTCCCCCAAAAGAGGTGAGATGAAGAACGCCTTATTGATCTTTGCGTGATCTTTCTTCAAAGTTCAATTCACAATAAATAAGAATGCATAGAAATAGCATGCTGTCATGAAAGTTCCATGTCTTCCCGGGAGCACCTGTGGCTTCGCCATTCACAGTCTTTGCTGCTGAAGCCTCCAGCAGCTGCTTCTGATTCCAGTTCCACGCAAAAGCTGGAGAATAATTTCTCATTTGAGTAATTTCTTTTGACATACATGGTGTCGATCCCTGCCTTTTTAAGCTTTCTGGCAGGTACCTAACCAGTCTTCTCTGAGACAATGAGGCTAATAGCTTACAAGCTCAATTAAAAGCAGATGGCTAAAAACTGCAAAGTAGTTATTTGCATAAAAAGATCATCTTACTTCGAAGCTGTAGCTTTATACTATTTTTAATTGTCTTCCCCGAAAGACAGCCCCACTTTAGGCAAAAGATAACAAGCAAATGCAGTTTATTTTTCTACTGAAAAAGAAACATTACAGGGGAAGGCACTGGGGAGGGGGAGAGGGGTGGGGAGAGGAGTGATACAGCTACACAAAGAGATATGACTGTGGATAAACTTGCTGCAGCTGCTGGGATGAGCAAGATACCTATTCTACCTGACTGTTGGACTCAGCCACATCACCCAAGAATTCAAATGCAAACATGTGTACCCCAAAAGCCCCCAAAATAAGATTATGCATTTCGGTAAGATGTTAGAAAAACAGATTACCTCATAGCAGAGCTCTACAAACTTCTGTCAGTCAAGGTTGTTGGTGTGGTTTTCTACAATGGTCATCTTGACATCTCATTAGATGTTTATCTTACTCTGTTTTACAGACTGACGCCCAGTGAGTGATTAGCAGCTTTCAAACAAAGTGATATGACGGGTTAAGAATGAACTGTGCAAACCAGGCATAAAAGATGGCGTAGACAGACCTCCAATGGGAAAAAGCCAACAATCCGGCCATTACAGTGGTGATTAATAATTAATATTCTAAGAGTACAAATAGAAGGCTGGAGAGATGGCTCAGAGGTTAAGAGCCACATGGTAGCTCACAGCCATCCCCAGTGAAATCTGGTGCCCTCTTCTGGCGTGCAGGCATGCATACATGTAGTCAGAACTCTGTATACATAATAAATCTTTAAATAAATCTTTAAATAAAAAAAAAAAAAAAAGAGTACAAACAGACCCTCTAAAGACGGAACCCCAGATAATTCTGGTTTGAGTCAAACAGAAAACAACACGCAGGTCACAGCTAATTAACACGCAGCTGATCACATGACCCATGAGCATGAAGACAACAGACACCAAAAGCTATACTAAACACAAAGGCAAATTCAGTTCTTGCCAAGAAATAGATGAGTTCCCATCAGAGTCTACCTCTATAATCTGCTTTTGGGTAAATGAAGAAAAAGCAGACAATTCGATGTGAAAATGGAATCATAGAGATTCTCTGAGATTCATTAGGCACTGCTACAAAAATCGGGAGTAAGAAAAGGCTGTAATGTAGATAACAACAAGTTAAGGAAAGGGGAGTGAATTACTGCATGTGAAGAAATGAGAAAGCTATTAAACAAGAGGAGACAGTCACATTAATAAAGGACATGGAGAGGCCACTGTGGGTTCCCCCAGAGCCACTGCAGGCTCCCCCAAAGCCACTTAGCCTTCCCTCACAGCCACTCTGGGCCTATATTCTCTCAGTTCTTAGCTTCTATAAGATCTTACTTCTTTAATTTACCTTTCAATAATTATTTAGTTGTTTAAACTCTCTCCCCCCCCCAAAAAAAAAATCTCCCCTGTCCTGAAATTAGAAATATTTAGCATAGCTGGTAGGTGGTAGGGTAGGTAGGCTCCATGGTAGAGCACTTTCCCAAGCTGTGCAAGGTCCTGATGTCTATCCCTGCAACCAGGATATAAAAACATACTAAAATAACAAAAAATAAGGACAAGATTTTAAGCCAGGTATAGTGGTGTTGCCTGTAATCTGATCATTAAGAAGGATGAGGCATGGGGATGGAAAGATGGCTCAGCAATATTAACCAACTGCTCTTCCAGAGGTCCTGGGTTTGATTCCAGGCAGCCACATGGCACCTCACAGCTGGCTATAGCTCCTATTCCAGGGGACCTGACTCTCCCACATAGACACATGTAGGCAAAATACTAATATTCATAAAATAAAAATACATAATCTTTTTAAGTTTAAAAAAAAGGCTAAGGCAAGAGGATCACTAATTTAGGCCATTATGGAAACTACATGAAGTTTGAGGCAAGCCTGGAGAGGGAGAGATATCTGTTATCTGTAAGCCATAAGGGTTTTTGCCTTTTGTTAGCTCTTTGGAACTCTTTCTATATGAAGCCTGTAAATGTATATCTTCCCATCATTGGACTTGTGATATAAGTAGCTTGCAGCAGTCATTGAACAGTTACTTAATTCCATGCACTGTCAAAGCTACTTTTAAGGAATTGTCTCTCACTGAGTTTTCAAAGAAGGCCTGAGATGAGAACAGTTTGGCATGGATACTTAAATAAATTAGCCTAAGTTCATTCATCCAATAGCAACAGAGGGGTGAGAATATATCCAGTGCGTCTGGCTCTGGACAGTACTCTTTACTGTGAGCACCCCTATTCTTGTTATTATTTTGTGATTGTTGTAAAACACAATAAAAATGGTTCATATCTTAACTGTTAGTTTGCTTTCTAGTTGCTGTGATAAAATACCCTGACAGAGGCAATATAAAGCTGAAGGGGCTAATGGGATCATAATTTCGAACTACAATTCCTCACTATGGGGAAGTCAGAGAGCTAAAAATGTAGAGCAACTGGTCACCTCACATCCAGAGTCAAGAGTAAAGAGCAATGAATTAATGCATGTATGCTAATGCTCAGCTGGATTTCTCTGTTCTTCTGTAGGACAAAAATCTTTCTAGGGAATGGTGCTACCCACTATAGACAGGTAGGTCTTCCTACTGCAATTGATCAAGATAATCTCCCATAGGCCAAGCCAATCCAGACAATCCCTTCACTGAGATTTTTCCTTCCCAGGTGATTCTAGATCGCATCAAGTCAAAACTAAAGCCATCGTGTCATCTTTAATGTACAGTTAAATGTACAGTTAAATACGTTAACAGCATTTAACATGTTCACATTGTAGTGCAGGCATAAACCTCTTTTCATCTTGCTAAGTTGAAACTCAGTGTTTATTGACAATCACTGTCCATTTCCCTTTCCTCTCAAGCCCTAGCAATCACCATTCTATTGTTTGCCTCCATAAGTTTTAGTACACTACATACCTCCTCAGAGGTATGTATTTTATAACCAGCTTATTTCACCTGCTATAATATACTAAGTATTTTAACATGATGTAGCATATGTCAGAGTTTCTATCATTCACTGTGCATCGCACTTAGGCTCCACACCTAGTTTATTTGTTCATTTGTTGATGAACATTTGGGTTGCCAGCCCATAGCTGTCATACACAATGTTACTAAGACTATAGTTTACAGGTGTCACTTCAAGTCTTTGCTTGCAGTCCTTCTGCATATATACCCAGAATGAGAGGAACTGTTGGAAATTACAGAAGGTCTTATTTTAATGTTTTAAGGAGTTTCCACTGTTTTCTATAGTGGTTATAACATTTTGCATTTCTACAAACAGTGCACAATGTTTCCAACATCTAAACTTATGTGCTCAACTACACTTTACTTTTTGCCCTTTAAAGAAAAATAGGAGCTATCCTAATGGCAGAGATTCCATTTGTCTTTTACTTTATGTGGTTGGAGTAAGTATAAAATTTAAAGTCTGAAAAACATTTATGTATATCATCAATTTTTATCTTTACTTCTATTATATGTTTATTCAAAAGCCTTTCCCATCCCAATATCTTATAAATATTCATCTCCTAGCACTTTAATCCATGTGGGAATCTATTATGGACTAGATAATTTTCCAACATCATTTAAAAATAATTTGTCTTTTCCTGACAAATTTGAAGCCCCTAGACGTAATCAGTTAAGTAATAAAATACTTAGCTACAGTAAAATTAATGTTTTGACTATATACTCAGTTTCTATATCATAAAAATATTTTGATCACTAAAGGTTTTTATTAATGTGCATTCACTATATTATACATCATGATAGGGACATTTCTATTCAAGTACATCATGTACTTTGACCATGTCCTATCCTCATTACACTCTCCTGAACTTTCAACTAAATTTTCCCTTTATTTTTCCCCATCTCCATTATCACAGACATGCTCACACAAGACATGAACACACACATATTATCTACATATAACAGGCAAAAAACATTATTTGTTTTACTGAATCTGGCTTAATTCTCTTAATGTTACCATCTTCGATCCTGTTTATGTTCCTGAAAATAACATGATTTCATTCCCTTTGATGGCTAAATAAAATTCCATTGTGCATATATGCCACATTTTCTTTATCAATGTTGGTGGGCCTCTAGATTGCTTCTGCATCTAGACTATTGTAAATAGCACAACACTACAAGTGGATGTTCCTATATCTCTGTAGAATACTGACTTTTGTTCCTTTGGGTATATAGCAGGAGGTGTCTAGTTAATCACAGAAGTTTTACTTTTAGCCTTTTGAGGCACTTCCATACTGATTTCCATAGTGGCTGTACTATATTACATTCTTAACAGCATTGTATAAGAATTTCATTCCCCAGGTCCTTCTCAGCAGCCATGGGTGATGGCTATTGTTCATGTTGCTCTTTTCATAATAGCCATTCTGCCTGGGGTGAGATAGAATCTCAATACACTTCTGATTTGCATTTCCCTGATGGCTAAGGATATTGAACATTTTTCATATATTTATTTGTATATCTTCTTTAAGAACTCTCTGCTTACCTTGGTCATTTTTTTGGTGGAACATTTGTGATGTTTTGGTATTTATGAGTTTTTGGGTCGTTTGTTAAGGTTATTAATCTCCTGACAGATGTATCACTGGCAAGGAGTTTTCTCTCATTTTGTGGCTGCCTCTTTACTTTGTTCATTGTTTCCCTTGATCATCAAATGCTTTTAAATTCAAGCAAGACCATTTGCCAATGATTGCTATTGTTTTCTGGGGTTTAGATTCTTTTTCTAAAAGTCCTCACATATTTCTGTATTTTAAGATTTTCCCATCAAAATTCCAATGTCATTTTATATCACTAGGGAAAAATTCTTAATGCTTATATGGAAGCACAAAAGCCCCAGACTAGTCAAAGCAACCTTGAGTGGAAAGAGTAATACCAGTGGTGTCTAGATGACAAACTATACTCCAAAACAGCGCAATCAAACATAAACAGGCAGCCCAATGGAATGGATGATAAGAGCAATAAACTCACAAAGTTATGGTTTACTGATTTTCAAAAAACAGCATCAAAAGTATACATTGGAGAAAGGGCAGAACTGATTAACTACATATTTAAAAAGTGAAATTTTATTTCTATTTCTCATTCTGCACAAAAAGAAAAAACCTTCAGAGTGGATCAAAACTTTTGAAATTGCTAAAGGAAAATATAAGGCGAATGATAAGTTTCTTTGTATAAAACTGTCTTCTAAATATTTGTGTATAGCAATACACAAATGTTGCTCTCAGCCTTAATTAGATAAGCTCTCCTTGGAGTGACTGGTGGTGAATACATGAAGACTTGTGGCTACACAAGGTGGTGAGAATAGGGGAGGGGTGCAAGCTCAGCCCTAAACAGGCTATCTATTTATACCATCTAAAGTTCAGAGAGCATTTTAGTAGAGGGAGTATAAAGAATTTAAAGGCCAGAAAATGGAGAGAAGCACAAAATGCTATCACCTGAACAAGACATAGTCATAGTGATCACAAAATCACCCTAGCTACAGATACCTGCACTGAGTTTATACAAGAACAGTCCTATCATCCACCAGCCATAGATAGACTAGGGGTTCTGGAGGCCTGTCACTGCTATTTGCTACTGACAGATTCAGGGAGAGGAGCTGTTATTGTCATCAGTAGTAGTCCCAAGCCAGTGGCCACAAAGATAGCTTTGGCTAAGCTAAAACCAAAACAAATCAAAGTCATGAATCTGGGAAAGAAACGGTTAGGGATGGAAGAAGCAAACCAAAGAAGGGATAAAGAAAATGTGGTACATTTAAAAAATGGAGTATTACTCAGCTGTAAGAAACAATGACATCAAGAAATTTGCAGGTAAATAAATGGAACTCGAAAAAATCATCCTGAGTGATGGAACCCAGACTCAGAAAGAAAAACATAGTATATGTTCACTTATAAATGGATATTAGATATAAAGCATGTAAAGCAAAGGATAACCAGACTACAATCCACAGCCCCCACAGAAGCTAAGTAACAAGAAGGACCCTAAGAGGGACACATGGATCACCCTGGGAAGGGAAATTAGATGAGATCTTCTAGCTAAATTGGGGGCAGTTGGAAGTAAGGGGGAGTGAAGGGGTATGAGAATATGAAGGAATGGGATGGTCAAGGAGGGGAGAGCAATGAAAGAGATATCTTCATAGAGACACACACTGGGGTTAGGAAGAAATCTGTTGTTAGGGTAATTCCCAAGAATTCATCAGATTGATGAATACCCCAACTACCATCATAGATCCTTCATCCAGCATTTGATGGAACCAGATGCCTAGGTCCACACCTAGCACCAGGCTGAACTCAGGGAATCCAGTCAAAGAGAGGGAGGAGAAAATATATGAGCAAGGAAGGTCAAGGTTATGATGGAGAAATCTATAGAGACAGCTGAACCAAGCATGTGACACTCATGAACTCTAGACCAACAGCTGTGGAGACTCCAAGGGACTGAACTAGGACCTCCCTAAGTGGGAGACAGTTGTGAAGCTTGGACTATCAGAGGGGCCTCTGGCAGTAGGACCATGATAAAATCCTGGTACATGAGCTAGCTTGTTGGAGCCCATTCCTTAGGGTATGATGTTGTGCTCAGCCTTAATGCATAGGAGAGAGCTGCCCCAACCTATTGTGCCAGACTTTGTTTACTCCTCATAGGAGCCCTTACCTGTGAGGAGGAATGGACTGGGGATGGGCTAGGGAAGGGGGGTGGGGGGGGTAGCAGGAGGGGTAGGAGGGAGAATTCTGATTGGAACAATGTATTTTAAATGAAGCATTTAAAACACTTGCAGGGACAGTCTCCTGGTATTTTTACTGGTCTAAACCTGTTTCATAAATTCATAAAAAAAAAAAAGATTATGTAGAGCTTAACCAGTACCAACTAACTTAACTACCAAAATGTATTTGTACTTGAGAGAAAAGTGAGATAGACTTAACATTCATAATGATGAATAAAATGCCACTGTGAGAAGTGTGGTTAGCAATACTGTCAGAAACAAAATAATGCAATGAATTTCGGTGATGTTTTTGTGAAATAACAAAGTAATTTCTGTTCTTCAACAACTAGGGGATGGAGAGAGAACAACACACAGTAGGTCTACACAAAGTAACCCTTTAAGCAAAGGAAGATACTCATGTAAATCTTAATTAGTCAGCTCGGCAACTCCACCACCACCCATACAGGCACCAGCTGTCCTTATGGGTTGCAATGATAACCTTTAGGATTTCAGAGAACATCTACTCACAATACTCTTCAGCTTATTTACCCAAATCACTTCCTAAAGATGCTTAAACTACTACAGACTCAGATAACACCCAACAAGTCTCTCCTTTTGTCTCTCTGCCACACATAAGATGAGCATTGTCTTCACACTGATCATAAATCCAAAATATTCTGATACATAAATATCATAAAAGTAAGCTACAGATTGCAGAACACATTCATCTCATCATAGTATAAGTCTCATTATATAAGAACATCCATGTCAACAGGCATTAACATGATATGGTCAAGATCCTACCATGGTAACTTCTCTTGACACTAATGTAGAAATATCAAAAAAAAAACAGAAATAATATGCATTTTAATAACATGCATTTAATAATGTATGCCCTACAGAGGACAAAAGTGACAGCACTTCAGAAAGTAATAGAAACCCAAATAAGGTTAGTAGAAGCAGGTACAGTCTCTGTGAGTCTGTTGTGTCAAGGAAACACTGTTTCCTTGGCTATTGGACTATATATTTCCCTCCTTCAGTTCCTCCAAATCCTCCTCAGCTCACTACCTACCCAATTTTATGTTCATTCTTTCTGTCTCCCACTCTCTCCCACTCTCTCTTTCTCTCTCTCAAAACAAAAAAGACAAAAAAGAAACTCATACACAAAAACAGAAATCAAAATATACAAACAAAATATCAATAAGATAACCATGGCAAAACTCAAATTAAGAAAATGAAACAAAAAGTTACAAAAGTACCATTAGTTCTCTTTGTGTTGGCCAACTACACCTGGGTATGGGGCCTGACCTGAAGTGTGGTTGATATACCCAGTGAGTCTCCATTGAAGAAAACTAAAATTTTGTTTGCCAGCAAGTGCAGTTGCAGATAGCTTCTTGTGTATGGGTGAGAGCACCTATCCACTTCCCCATCTCAGTGCTGAAGCACTGTCTGGTTTGAACCTATACAGGCCACACTCTTTGTGAGTTCAACTGTGTGCCAACCTTCTTGTTTCTGAAAGAAATGCTTTCCCTGGAGTCATCATTCCCTCTGGCTCTTACAATCTTTCCACCTCCTCTTCTGCATATATCCCTGGGCCTTGAGTGGAGGGATGAAGATATACCATTTGGGACAGTGCTCCAAAGTATCACACTCTCTACATATTGTCCAGGCATAGGTCTCTGTGTTAGGACCTTTCTACTGTAAGAGGAATTTTCTCTGATGAGGTCTACAAGCAAGGCAGAAGGTTGTTAGGAGCCATTTTATTGCTATGTTCCTTCATCAAAAATAATAGTACTAGGTTTTTCACAAAGCCCATTACCTACCTAGTTTCCAGTTCTTAGACATTTAAGTAGTGTCAGGTCTGTGCTCCATCCCATAGAGTGATCCTTAAATCCAATCAGGAAGTGATGGATTACTACTATAACATTTATGCCAATATTGCCATCAGTATATCTTGCAGTTGGGTCAATATTACAGGACACAGGTCTTGTAGCTGGGAAATATTGATAATTACTTCTATTTTCTAGTAACTTGCAGAGTTACCTTTCAGTACTATGAACATTAGTAAGTAGGGATGATTTTTCTAAGTAGGCAGCTCAACTTCTCTATGTTTGATGCTTATAAAAGTGTTGTCTTCAGCAATAGGGCCTTACCATTAGATTATAGAGTGATTAATAGCCTTGGAAATAGTCTGTGGTATTTAGGGGTTACCATGGGGCTCCTTTGAACAATGACTCAACAAGATGTATCCCATTGCTGGGACTTAAGGTTTTCTTAGTGATATAAGATGTCTACTTGGGGAATTTTCTTATTTGGTAATACCATTTAGATTCTTTTCATATGTGTATATATTTTAGGAAGTTTCTACAGCAGTTGTTTCCATATGATTTTTTTCAAATGACTAAAACTAAGTAGTGTTAGTTGTCTCTCTGTATACTCTCCTTTGTCCTTCTTTTCCATACCACCCTATTTAATCTTTTAAGTCTGGTTTCCTCTTTGTCTTTGCACAACAATATATTTAATTTCCATTTCCTTGGAAGATCTTCTGCTTCCTCTTGGACCCTTACTTTGTACCTAATCTCTATGGTTATTTAGATTGTACCACATATATTGAAATTGAAATTGATGAGTTAAAAGCTTACGTTCACATATAAGAGAAAATATACAATACTTGCCTTTTGGATCTGGGTTACTCTGCTCTAGATGATTTTTTTTTTAGTTATAGCTATTTCTCTGTGAACTTCATAATTAAATTTTTTCTTAACAGATGAACAATATTTTATTGTGTAAATGTATCACATTTTCTTTATCCATTCTAATGAATGATGGACATCTAAGTTGTTTCTAATCTCTGGCTATTATGAACAAGAAAGCAATAAACAGGAATAATCAAGTATCTCTGTAGTAGAATATAGAATACTTTGGGAATATGTCCAAGGGTGATATAGTTGGCTCTTGAAGTAGATCAACTTCCAGCTTCCCCAGGAACCTCCACACTGATTTCCATAGTTGTTGTACAAGTTTGAACACCCACCAGCAATGGAGGAGTGTTTCCCTTACTCCATATCCTCACTAGCATGGGCTATTATAGTTTTATTGATCTTGACCATTCTGCCTAGGGCAAGATGAAATATCAAAGAAGTTTTAATTTGAATTTTCCTGATGGCTAAGGTTGTTGAACACTTCTTTTAGTATAGCTTAGGCATTTGTGTTCCCTCTTTTGAGAGCTATCTGTTTAGTTCTGTATTTCATTAATTAATTAGGTTATTTGATTTCTTGATGTTCAGATTTTTTTATTTTTATATACTTTAGATACTGTGGTGGTTTGGATAGTAATGGTCCCCATAGATTCATGTGTTTGAATGCTTGGTCCATAGGAAATGGCACTATTAGGAGACATGAACTTGTTGGAGTAGGTATTGCCTTGTTGGAGGAAGTGTATCAGTGTAGAAGTAGGCTTTGAGATCTCAAATGTTCAAGCTAGACTTAGTGTGGCATTTGTCAAGATATAGACCTCTCAACTCCTTCTCTGTTTGTCTGCCTGCATGTCATCACATTTCCTGTCATGATGATAATGGACTATGCCTCTTAAACTATAAGCCAGCCCCAATTAAATATTTTCTTTTATAAGAGTTGCCATGGTCATGATATCTCTTCACAGCAACAGAAACCCTAACTAAAAGAGGTATAACCTTCTATCATAAAGCAGTAAAGAATTTTCCCCAATCTGTAGGGTATACTCCATCCTGAATGATGGTATCCTCCGAAATACAGTAGCTTTTCAATTACATAAGGTCCCATTTATTAATTTTTAATCTTAATGACTGCTCTATCTGTGTCTTGTTCAGTAAGTTTTTCCCTGTGCCAATTTATTCAAACCTATTCCTCACTTTCTCTCCTGTCAGATTCAGAGTATATGATCTTATTTTGAGGCTCTTGATCTATTTGAATTGGGTTTCATTCAGGGTGATAGCTATAAATCTACTTATATTCATCAACATTCAGAGATCCAATTTTACCAGAACCATTTATTAAACTTGCTGTCTATTTTCCAGTGTGTATTTTTTTGCTTCTTTGTCAAAAAAAAACAGGTATCCATAGATGTGTAAAATTTATGTCTGTGTCTTTAATTTGATTCCATTGATCAATTTCTCTATTTTTAATGCCAATATCATGCTGATTTTTATAGTTCTGTAGTACAACTTAAAATCTGGAAAGAAGATGCCTCTCTGTCAGGTCTTTTATTATTAGGTTTTTTTTTTTTTTTTTTTTTTTTTTTGCTGATCTTGGATTTTTGTTTCTTTCTTTCTATATAAAGTTGAAAACTATTTTTCAGTATCTTTAGTTTTTGTTGGAATTTTTATGGTGATTGCACTGAGTCTGTAGGCTGGTTTTGGTAGGGTGGCCATTTTCACTATATTGGTCCTACTGATCCATGAGCATGGGAAAGCATTCCATAACCAGTGTCTTCAGTTTCTTGCTTCAGTGTGTTAAAGATTTTAGTAAACAAGCCTCTCACTTGCTTTGTTAGAATTATCCCAAGATACTTGATTTTTTTGATAGGACTGTAAAAGTCACTGTTTAACTGATTTATTTCTCCATATTTTTGTCATTTGTACAGGAGGGCTTCTAATTTTTGAGAGTTAATTTTATATCCTGCTACTTTACTGAAAGTTGTCATCAGCTGTAGAAGTTTCCTCGTAGTCTTTATGGTATTTCATGTACAAAACCAAATAATCTGCAAATAAAGCTGGACTTCTTCCTTTCCTATTTGTAGCCCCTTGATAATATTCAGCTTTACATGTGTCTTTAAGTGCTATGTTGAATAACTATGGAGAGAGTGGAGAACCTATCTTGATCCTGATTTTCATGGAACTGCTTAAGTTTTTCTCCATTTGGGTTGATGTTGGCTGTGGGCTTACTGTAAATTTTCATGATGCTGCCATGTTCCCTGTATCCCTAATTTTTCCAGAATTTTTATCATAAATTGAATTTCATCAAGTGCCTTTTCTGCACCTAATGGAGTGATCATGTAGCTTTTGTCATTCAGTATCTTTATGTAGTAGATTACATTTATTAATTGAAGCACTCCAATATCCCTAAGAATAAGCAAACTTTATCATGGTAGAAAGCCTTTGTGATATATTCTTAGATTTGGTTTGCAAGTATTTTATTGATAATGTTTGCATCTATGTTCATTAAGAATATTGTTCTATAATTTTCTTTTTGTTGGGTCTTTGTGTGGTTTGGTACTAAGGTAATAGTAGTCTCATAAAAAATAATTTTGTTCCTTCAATTTCCATTTTGTGGAATAGTTTGAGAAGTATTGATGATTATTCTTCTTTGAAGGGCTAGTAAAATTAGTCACTGAAATACCCTGGCTCCCAGCATTGTTTGGTTGGAGACTTTCAACTGATGCTACTATTTCATTAGAGTTATGGGTGTATTTAAATTGCTTATCCTATCTTGATTAAATTTTAGTAGGCCATACATATCCAGATGTTCACCTATTCTTTACTTTTATTTTTCTATGTTTTCCAGTTTGATGGAATAGTGACCTTTTTTTAAGTCTGTCCATATGATTGTCTGAATTTCCTTAGTGTCTGTTGTAATGCCCTTCTTGTCTCTGTTTTTTTTTTTTTTTTAATTTGGATCTTCTCTTTTTGCCTTTTAGTTAATTTGGCTGAGGGTTTTCAATCTATTTGACTTTCTCAAAAAAACAAATTCTTTGTTTCATTAATCTTTGTTTTTATTGTTTCTGTTTCATTGATTTCAGACATGAATTTGATTATTTCTTGCCATCTACTCTTTAGGGGTATTATTTCTTATTTTTCTTGAGCTTTCAGCTGTATCATTAAGTTATGAGATCTCTCCATTTTAAAAAAAAACTAATAGCAGTGAAAATTTAGAGGATAGTTTTAGATATGATTAAATACAAAGTAAAGTAGATATCTCAAATAACTTATAAATTATTCCTGGTTTACGTCTGTACATTAACTCAGCAAATATTCAATCAATGAGTGAATTTTTAAGAACTGTGTTCATTGCTACCTGAACTGAAGCCTACAGTCAAAGAAAAGCATAGAAGATGAAGAAGGGCAGGGAAATATGAAAACAGCTTAAGGAACTCCATTGCTTTGTATCCTATCTTAAAATATTAATTATTAAAATGCCAAGGTTAAGCCTAAACATCAGACAGCCAATGGATAAATATTTTATCTATAGCAAAATGAGAAAGGCTGAATTATAGCTTGGTGAAGAGTACTTGCCTAACTTCCACAGGCCCCATGTTCCATCCCCAGTGCTCTGAGTCAGCAACACAAGAAGCTTGCTCCAGAAACTTAAGTTAATTAGGTCACAAAGGACACTGTTTAGTAGAGCTTTTTTCATAATTATTTCTATGAAAGATGTGGTATGTTAATGCATTCTGGCATAACCTCTTCATTACAAACCATTACTTTGAGAGTGTATGGGGGTCAAGTTGGGATGAAGATGCTATTAATGCCAAAAGGAGGTCTAGGTTCATCTTTTGCAACTTGCAAATGATGGGTTTGGGGAAATGAGGCATTTCACTAATATATAGATATGCATGCAGGCCAGTCCTTGCCTTAAACTCAAAGAAATGGCTACACTGGTATTTCTTTGATCAAATTCTGGATTAATGGCAACTGCAGTGATTGAATGAAAAGTTAATTGGGCCCACCATCTAATGACTGTTTTAAAAGAGTCTCATTCACAATGGGGAAGGTGTCTCTGACTCTTTTTTCTGCTCTTGAGACCCTTTTCCTCCAGCCTCGATAAGAGTGTTTGTTTATTGGGGATGTCCTTCTGTATGCTTGCTGTGAATATATGTTTCTCTTATTGTTTGATGAATAAAACCAGCCAATGAACAAGCAGGATGTAGCCAGGCAGGAAGTGCAGGCAGGGCTACCAGACTAGGAGAATTCTGGGAAGAGGAATGAAGAGAGATGCCATGTAACTGCTGAGGGAGCAAGAGGTCCTGGCATCACTGGTAAGCTAAGAACATATGGAGATACACAGAATAATAGAAATGGATTAATTATGAAGAAGCCTGAACCATTGGTCAAACAGTTTATAATTAATATAATCCTCTGTGTGTTTATTTGAAATTAAATAGCTGCGGAACCTGGCAGAACAGAAACTCTCCATCTACAGTTTGTACATAGTCTTATTGTGTTATTCTGTGTTCAGTTGACATCCCTTGGATACCTAATCTTTTCAGAAGGAGAATGGAGGAACATTAGCTATGAGCAGAGGGGAAGTGAGGGAAGATCCTGGGAGGAGTGGAGGAAGGGGAACTGGTCAGGATTATTATATGAGAGAAAAATAAGTGAAAAGAAAAAATAAAAAAGTTCACTTGCTAAAACGAGTGTCTTAGTTAGGGTTTCTATTGATATCAAGAGACACCATGACCACAGCAACTCTTATAAAGGAAAACATTTAATTGGGATTCCCTTACAGTTTCAGAGGCTTAGTCAATTATCACCATGGCAGGAAACACAGCAGCATGCAGGCAGACATGGTGTTGGAGAAGGAGCTGAGAGTTCTACATCTTGATCTGCAGGACTGCCACACTGGGAGTTGTTTGAGCATATATGAGACCTTAAAGCCCACCTCCACAGTAACACACTTCTTCCAACGGAGGCCACACCTCCTAATATTGCCATTCTTTATGGGCAAAGCAGTCAAACACATGAGTCTATGGGGGTCATTCCTATTCAAACCACCACACTGAGCAGCAAAAAATACATATAATGAATATACGTATCCATCTAAAGGACTTTCCTGATATTTTGTGAATATGAAATTAATTTGAGAAGGCAACCTTTGGCTTGAATTCTTTCATCTTCTTGTATTGGAAGACCAAATTGAATTGAACTGCACAAAGGACTTCACTTGTTCCATAAGTTAAAGTCTGAAGAGAGGGTGAGTTTTGGCCTAGTGAAGTGAGTGATTCTTGTCCATTTCCATGCATCCCTCTGTTGATTCTTCCCTTGGTCGTGAGATGTAGTCTCACAGTGGAAGAATGGTTGCTCCGAACATTGTGTCTTTGCATCTCTACTCTTTCTATGACTCTCTCTTAAAAGCAGATGTTTGGGGCTTGGTACATGGCTCACTTGGTAAAGTGCTTGTCACACAAGCATGAGGACCTGAGTTCTATGCACAACACTCATGTAAAAGGAACAGTGAGAGAAAAAAAAAAAAAAAGCAAACAGTGGTGTGAGACAGGAGGATTCCTGGGGCTCGCTGGCCAGCAGGTCTAAATGAACTTGTGAGCTCAAGGATTAGTAAGAACCCCTGCTTCAAAAAATAAGTTGTAAAGTAGTTGGGGAAAACACCAACATGAACCACTGGCTTCCACATGCATGTACACAAATGTGTATGTACACACACACACACACGGTGTTTCTCTCCTAGATTTCCCTCCATGTCTCATTTATCCAAATTGAAATTGAACAGATTTTTGCATTAATCTCTGTAGTTCTAGAAGGGGCATGACAATTCAGGCCTTGTTCTCTAACTCAGAGACTGGCACTAGCTTATGAGTGAGACTTTGATGGGAAGTTTTAGAGTCCATTCTTCCAGCTGAGGCCTACATTCCAAACATGCTGCTCCTCTGACATGAATGACTCAAGCCTCTGTGTGGGATGCAAGGTAAGGTCCAAACTTCATTAAGGAGCAGGCAACCCAGAGGGTGAACTAATAAAGATAAACAATAATTTAAGATGTTACCACATGAAACAATGTCACAAGGGATGCTAGATAATAGATACTTCCAAAAGATAAATATTGCCCAAAGAGGACTGGGAGGTCAGACTGTCTGTGTGGCTGAGTGTAGCAGTGACCAAGGAAAATTACATTGTGATTCTAGAAGATGGATTCCAGTAATTTAGGCAGAAATAACAGTAGGGCAGAGAAGGATTAAGTCCATGGTATATTAGCCTGAGGAGACTTCCCTTGGGCAACACCTAATCTCTTTGTTGTAAATTCTATGCTCACCAAGCAACCTCCTGAATTATTATTTGTTCTTCTGAGTGACTGACCCCACAACAAGGGAATGCCTGGTTGAAGAAAGGCTCCTGATTTAAAAATCTGTTCTATTTCCCATGGTAAATTGGTGCTGTGGTTTATAAATCATTCTCTTTTGTATTTTGTTAGAAAGATTCTATCCTTCAAAGCCTGTTTGCCTTGACAAAATAATAAAAGTGAGATCGTGAAAGAGAAAAGCTGGGGCCTGGACAGGACTATAACATCTCCATCAAGGTAGGCTCCCCACGGGGCTGTCCCAGATCTGCCAGCTGATTCCCCCTCAATGGAACGCTCATGCAGAAGCAACCTAATGCAAACTCTCTCACAATCCCTGCTCTTTCATTTGAAGGAAAGGCCTTGAAAGAGATCTGATACATGGAAAATATATGGCAGAACTTTAGAATCAAAGAAATCCAAAGCAAATTCTGGCTCCCCTGCCACCTGTGTGACTCCAGATGAGTCCTGTGACCTCCAGCACTCAGCATCCCAAGTACAAACTGCTGGATGGCTCAGAATGTTTGTATAATGACTAAACGAGATAAGTCCACCAAGTGCCCAGCTCATGACTATCAGCTGTGTGCAGGAGAGTCTTCTCTTGATTTCTGCATTTGGCTAAAGGTATCTAGTAACCTCGACAACACAACACAGTGCTCAGGATAAATGTGCTTGAGTAACTAGAAAATAAAAATGGGAAATACATGTAATCCTACGTGCCAGTGTGATTTTTAACATTCTATCTTGATCCAGATTAAATCAGTGTGGGGTCCTGGTCCTAGAAAAATCTCACTGTAGTCTACTTTCTAATCATCATGCAGCTCTTCTTTATTCATTAATGGTTTTAAAATAACAGAGAATATCACACAAATTAATCTCACAACAATGAAAAGGGGAGTAAGAAGGTTTAAAAAACCTGAGCGTGTTTAATCTGAAAAGACAAAGCTATTAGGTAAAAGTGGAATGCATGAGTTTCCTCGCATATCTCAAGAGTTGTCCTGTAGAAACGAAGGTAGAGTCTGCATGCTTGCCACTTGACTGTCTCTTCCATTAGACTGGTAAACATCCTGGGGAAAGTATTGGGTCTCATCTGTTATTGTATTCTCAGAAATAGGCTTTGTGCTAGTAATGACATACATACTCAACAAATGCTTATTGAGTGAGAATATAGGTGGATTGAGGAATGAATGGATAGGGCAAGGATCCTATGGGTAGATAGTGTTTAAGTCATTTGAAATGATAGAATAGAAACAAGACACTGAGAAAAGAAATAGAGAATGTCTGAGGCAGTTGTTCTCAACCTTCCTAATGCTGTGACCCCTTGAGACAGTTCCTCATGTTGTGCTGACCCCAACCATAAAACTATTTTCATTCCTACTTTGTAATTGTAATTTTTCTGTTATGAATCATAACATAAACATATGATATACAGGATATCTGGTATGTGATCTCCATGAAAGGGTTGTTTGACCCTCCCCAAGAGGTTGAGAACCTCCCACAGGTTGAGAATCACTGGAAGGTCATTCAGTTTGTGTGAATGCTTACCAAACTCAATGGCACTTAATTTGGTACTCTTTCCCATACCTCTGTTCAAATCATACGGCGCTGAGAGTATCTCTATTTCAACATAATCCAGGTGTCAAATTTACAGACCAAGTTTCACCTAAAACTGTAGTATATTGGAGGCTGGAGATATAGCTAAGTAGTTAAGAGTACTTGTTGATCTTCCGGATGACCCATGTTCAATTCCTAGTACACAGTGGCTCACAATCATCCATAACTCTAGTTCTAGGGGATCCAAAATTCTCAAGGAACCAGGAACATATACATACATGTAGGCAAAACATTCACACACCTAAAGTACATAAGTCTAATTTTTTATTATGTTCAAATTATAATCCACAAGAACTCAGAATGTGGCCTTATTTGAGAAAAAGGTTTTTCATCAATATAATTAGTTAAAATGAAGTCATATTGGGATAGAATGAGCTATTCATCTGCTGTAGCTCATATTAAATGAAGAGAAAGTAGACCAAGACAAAAGCAGAAGATGACAGAGCAAAGAGATATAGGAAGAGAGGCCAGAACAGACCCTTCCCTCCTGGATCCTCAAGAGCATCCATCCACCCCACTGACACCCTCATCTCTAACTTCCAGCCTCTGGAATAATGGAGCAAAGCACTTCCATTTAGCCTGCCAAGCCTGGGGTGCTTTCCCACATCATCTTTGTGGGACTGAAGCAAAGGACTGAAGAAACCTCAGTTCAGGATTCTTGATTCCCCTCTGACCAAAGATTCTTCACTCATCAGACAAACCTGCACTGGTCTGAGACTTGATCTAGAAAGGAAGGTTGTATTGTGTGGTGATTCTGACTTGGGATGGGGAGCTCATTTGTCCTGTTAGTTAGTATTACATGATACAGAATTGAATCCGTAATTCCCTAGCAGGAAATGTTATTTTTCATTAAAAACAAAACAAGGGCATAGCAGAGAAAATAATGTAGTATCCACGTGGCTGTAGACAAAAACAGATATGCAGGGGCCAGTGAGGTGGTTCTGCTGATAAAGGCACTTGCTGCCAAGCACGAGGACTTGAATTTAATCCTCAGAAACCACACGATGGAAAGAAAGAACTGCAAGTTGTCCTTTGACCTCTATATGTACATATATGGCATACATGTACCAACATACATAAACACACACATACACACACCACCACAAATAAGTGGGGGGAAAAGACATCAAAGAAAATTAGAGCTTAAAGAAAAGCATTTCAGTGTAATTCCCCAAAATCCTCCTTAGGGTACAAATTCACTCTCTTTTTTACTTGGAAATTGGGTCTTAAGAGATAATTAACTTAAAATGGGGTTTCTAGGTAGGACACTGAAGAAGGCCCTTGCCTGGTATGCACAATTGGGACACACAGCTATTTCTGCAATACATGTCACAAACAGTTTGGTGTATCCTCATCATAATATCATTTTTGTTTTTTACTTGAGCCTCAAAACTGCCAGGTGGAACATGCATCAGTAAGACACATTCTCCTACTTAAAAACAAACAGAAGCCATCCAGTTCAAAGGCAAGTCGGCTGACCCCTTCGGTCTTTTAGAAGATATTTACTGAGCACATACTATCTGCCAGCATTATGCTACATTATTAAGTCTCCACAGCAAACACAGGATATAAGAGCCACTATGATTCCTCTCCTTGTAGATAAAGAGACTCAAAATTCTATAAAGTAATTAATTTACTCACCATCACACACTGAGTGATGTTCGGGCTTGAACCCAAGCCACCTCTCTCCAAAGTTGGATACTTAATTTCATATCCGTCATATCTTCACACACCTCATCCCATGTTCACCTGAGGTGACATTTGTTTTCTCTCTTCAGCAGGTGATCCACCTATTCCAAAATACCCATCCTCCACCTTCTCCACTAGAGGGGCAGGTACACAGAGCCTACCTCTGGAGCCAGGAACTTCCTGCCCTCTAAATGCAGTAGGTGACCCAGGGCTTGACATTTGAAGTCAGAGGCTGACAGTCTCCAATTAAGCCATGTCAGAAACAGAAGGAGTTTGAGGCCACTGCAGTTTTTTGCCCTGTGCATTCATATATTTCCTCCTTGATTCAGGATCAGAGCCAATGTGGAAGCCGAAATCCTTTCTGACAACATTTGCTAGATTGCCACAGTGAATTAGTTCAGATCCCCATGGACTGCCTTTCTTTCTGAGCCAGCTTGTCACAGCAGCGGCAACAGCAAGGAGGGTGACCCAGTACTTTTAGTCTAGACATACAATCATCAGAGGCCCTTGGGGCTCTGGGCAAATTTACAAGCTTTTGAGACAAGGGCCTGTCTGATAACAAAACCAACATCCTATAATTGACACCCTAAAGATATAGAGCACTGCAGAGGAATGGGAAGCCTTCTCAGCACCATAGCATCTCGTCCTGTCCACTTTCTCTGCTTCCTACTCAGTTCTCTCTATATTAAAAAAAAATAATAATAATAATCTGTGTTTTCTCTGGCACCTAGCAGGGTCCTTTCCCAACCATGAAGAAAGTGTGCCTGTGCCGTGTCTCTTCTTCATCTGCTTCCTACTGGAGTCCAGAGCTGCCGCCAACCACCCCATACCTGTGGTGGAAAATGTCCCACAGCTCCCTCCCTCCTCCCACAAGGACCTGTGAAAGAAAGGCCTGTGAGAGAAGGCAGCAAGCAGGAGCAGGTCTTTGCTTTGGGATGTGTGTCCGACTTGCCCCCCAGTGGCAAACAAGGATGCTGCAAATTGAGAAGTGCCCATGAGGTCACAGGGGCAAGGTAATGGTCTTAGTAACCTATCTTAGACCATATTGGTAAAGAAATATTCCCTCCTTATTTTTATTTTATTTATTTTTTATTACTTACTGTCAGAAAAAGCAACATAAAAATATTTGAAAATAGGAACTAAACAGTCTTTCTGTCTCTCTCACTTTGTCTCTCTGCCTCTGTCATTGTCTCTGACTCTATCAAGCACACACACATACACAGGCACACTCCTCACACTCACATATGCACATGCACACTCACGGGTGTGTGCACACGACACACACACACACACACACACACACACACACACACACACACACACACACACGCACACACACCAGTGCTCTCTCACATACCAGAGAGCTTCTGAGACCAACCATTTTATTTACAGTCCGTGGAGTGCTTGCTGCATGGTGTGGTGAGGAGTGATTCCTTTCTAAAAGGGAAGCAACGTTTGCAAAAGAGAGTTGCAGACGATTCAACATAGTCACTCTGGCTGCACTGCAAGCCCGGGCTCGAGAACAAAAAATCTATCTCAGATAATTGACATTTATTTGATTGAAACAGCAGGGTGCTCTCCATCACCATGGGAAGAGACCATATGGAAGAACAGTGCGAGCAGAGATAATGTTTGTCTACTGCCTTGCCAATGTGTTTAGAGATTATTCACAGGGCTCTGGGGACTCCAGTGGGATAATGTTTCAGCCAAATTAGAATCAGATTAATTGCTCTAATCTAATGGAAAGACAATGTTTATCAAATTATTGCTCTTTTCACAACATGATATTGCAGCACCATTATTCTTTGGGTTGAAGAAAGGAAATGAAAAGACTCTTGTAGCACATCTGCTCAAGAGTTGGACGATAGTGCTTCCCCACTACACACAGGACCGTAATGTGCTCGGCAATCCTGTGAAGTAACCAATAAATTAAAGTTAAAGATCTGTAGTGGATAGAGCTGCTGGAGGCCTATGATACTAGCTCATATTCCAATAAGACAATCGAAAGTCAATTAACTGTTTCCAGATTTGAGAGATTTTCTTCTTCGTATGATGTTCAGAGTGTTTTCCTCTATAAACAGGAAAGTGCTTCTTAAAAAAGCCCTAAGTGGTACTTATGACAAAATTCTAAAACTCCTTTTCAAAATATCAAAATCAGCCCAGTTTTTCAACACTCAAAAAGGAAATGAAACTCTCAGAAGCTCATCGCTTGAAACTCTCTATGGATTTTTCCAGGAGAGTAAAATTGGCTCTGCCTTTCTAAGGCAAAGAGGGCTCAACTTCCCCCTCGTGCTGAAGGAGCTGTCCATTTCTCTGCCACTATCAGCCCACTGGCCCATCATTTGCATCCTTGGGAATTCTCAGAGGTGTAAAGCACCACCCTGAAATCACTTCTACGCTAAACTGAGTTAATTCAGCTTATCTCCTTGTAAAAAGGTGCTGGCCACTAGTCAATAATCCCAACACCCACTAGGCTGGATGCTGGCTCCAAGAGGAAACTTGGAAAGGAGATAGGGGAGGAGTATTCTCCCATCAATATCTCCACAGGATACCCTGTTGGTCCCTGCAGAGCAGAAAAGAAAGATCACACAGCACAATTTGTATGTTCAATCTTGTGTGCACACCGAGTGTTTAAAAACTATCAGCCATGCAAAGCCCCTGATGTCCATGAATTCCACACAGAGACAGATCACTGAGAGGTTTCCACTGGGTCACAAGTTGCCTCTTCTCTTACAACTAGTGCCCTTTGGAGAAAGAATCTCAGTAAACAGGATCTGATATAAGGAAAAATCCAGAAATGGTCTTCCTTTGACATTTTACGTTTATTTAATGATTCCAACAAGAAGTATGATTCTAACCTTCACTTCTCCTTCACTGCACGCAAGACACTAATGTGTCTAAGGTTGGAGGGGCCTTTTTGTTACCCACTTTCCCCTTCCCTTCCATCTTAAATTATCTATATTTTTCAACTCAAATTGGCAAGCCTATATAATCACAGAGGCCACACCAAGATTTAGGTCTGGAATAGACATTTTAATGTATGCCCATTGGTATTACTCTTCCGTCCTTATACCCTGAAATCATTTTGGGACCTGTTTCTCAATGCAATGATTATTCACTCATTACTGAACTAGTCTAAACAATGTCCCATATGTCATTAGAGCCTACATTTGCGGGGTGTCAAGACAAGGTTAGGACGCATGAATAGAGCTGATTGCTCTCTGATCCACCAAAGCTCAGATCTTGCAGTGATTTTCATGTTGCTGCCTCAACAATAGACTCCCCTGTGCTACAGAGAGTCACTCACAGGAAATAAGTGAAGAATAGCATAGCTATCTTGAGGCCTATGAAAACAGTGTGTGTTTCCCAAGACAAAGCATAAAGCTGTAGATCTTCATTAATTACAATGCACAGAAACAAAGGCAAATGCAGCCACTGTAATTAACAATGTGATGCCCATAACCTCCTCATCTAAATGCTTTCAATTCACTATAATTTACCAGTAAGAGCCGGAGAAATTATTTTAATCCTTATTTTAGCCATTCAGTTTGGAAAGGTTACATTACTCAGTCTAGCCCTATTCATACATTAATTTACATTTTTATTTTCAATGTCTTCATTGTGAAACTTTGTTAAACCCTACCCTATCATTGAGAACTGACTTCCAAAACTTTCATTGTAAGCCAAGTATCTGTGGTAACACGTGTGGAATACAAACAAACATTATGGATATATTGGACACACATTTTCTACTTCTTAGGTGAATGAAAGAAATAAGTAGCAATCGGCGTTGGGGTTAAAGCTGGACAGGAAGTGGAAGTCCACAGGGCACGGGGTGGGGGTGGGGGTGGGGGACTCAAGGGCTTGCCTTGTGTGCTGGTGGCACTGGAAGCCGTGAAGAAGACTGAGGGCTGGAGGAAGTTAGTGGCCACTCTAATGAGGAAACAGAGCTGGTGGGTGAGATTAAGGCTGCAATGAGGAAGTGGTATCAGTCTTTCCACCCCAAAGTCAGTAACCATCCCTTCTGCGGCTCTGAGGGTTTTATTTGCAGGGGGTAGTAACCAAGCTGTAGAACCTTCATTGTTTGAACTCAAAACTGGTCAAGGATGGGACTATGTGATAAGTTGTTATTATGTGTTGTACCTACCAGGTTTCCTCAACCTCCAAGGAAGTGACTCCTGACTGCAAAAGCAAAAGGTTTTTATTGCTAGGGAATGAACCGGCTGGAACCTCACTCTATCAGAAGAATAAGGTGCCCGCTTACAATTACGAAGCATTTTTAAAGGGAAAGGAAGGTTTGAGACTGCCATTCTCAGCCCATAAGGTTCCCAAGATTACAGAGATTTCATAGAGCACAAAGTTTTTACAAGGCGGGATTGTTTAGCACACCTGCAAGGTTGGGGTGGGGGTGTTTCTTTCTCTAGGACCAGCAGGCTCAGTGGCCTTGTCCTTAAGATAATGGGGGGCAGGAAGAATGTACTCTCCACCCAGGGAGTTATCTATATCTATTGGCAGAAGCACTTGTTCTTTCTGGTTTTCTCTTCTTGCCATGAGTCCCGTATCTTTTAGTTATTCATTTTCCCTCAGAATGCAATCACAATACCTCAGGTATTGTAAGTCCAAAGGTTTCTTTGTGTGTTTGAGAAAAAAGAGTCTTGACTATGGGGGGAAGATAGACTTCTACCACTATCAATTTGAGAAAATAGGAAACAGAGGTCCCTGAGGGTCCTCAGGGCCTATAGCTGGTTAAGCTTTGTTCTTAAAAAAAAATTTTTGCATGCTTCATTTTAAACAGGAGTTCACATAGAAAATGAGAAAAACATAAAATGCATTTTAAAAGGAAAGTACAAAGCTAATACAGCTAGAACGAAGTGATGGGAGATGTCATTCTGTAAATATGTTTCTCTTATTGGTTAATGAATAAAACACTGTTGGCCAATACAACTTTTAACAACGAAGGAGTTAGGTAACATAAAACATAACTTCAATGTTATATGAAGACTCACAACTCTGTAATTATTTCCATAAATAAAGTACATCTAAAAGGGAAGCTGTGTTAAAGAAAAGCAATGCATTTACTTTTCCCATCAAGCCTTTATGCTGTAGACAGGTAGATATGCATCACTGGAACAAAGTAAGATTGTGAGCACAGACCCAACACAGAAGTGATGGCTGACATCAACAAAGAGAGGCCCAAGAGGCCTTGGAGGGCAGAAGTTATGGGAAACCAGGAAGAGGAATGGGGTATGTGATGGCTCAAGCAGAAGCAGTCAAGGGAGAGTAACACAGTACTTTGCAATGGAAAACTGGAAAGTTCAAGTGGAGGGGCAAAAGGAGCTAAAGGGAATGAGACATTCACATTCTTGTAAGGCAAGAAATAAGATTCTCCCTCTCCTCCATCCAGCTCTACATCCTCTCCCCACCCCTCTCCATTTGTAAACCAGAAGTCACCAAATGTCCCACCATCTTGACCTTGGACATCCAGACTACAGAAGGGTGCCTGCTGTTACCCACCCCGAGGATGGTGATTTGTTTAAGAGCCTGAGCCAACTATGTCAGCCTACATCTGCCACTATCTGATCTGCATAATTCTGTGTCTCCTTCTGCAGGGCCTATAGACTAGCTACAGAGGAAGAAATGTCCTTGGAGGAAAAATCAAGGCAGACTAAGCTCAGCTCAACGTTATGTGAAGGAATGAGAAAATCTGAGATACTGGGAGGTGCTGGTCTGCTGCTGGAGAGGACCTGTCTAATGTTTCTTTTTAGCTGGACAAAGTGGTGTGCACCTTTAATCCCAGCACCTGTGGGCAGAGGATTGTGGATCTCTGTGAGTTCAAGGACAGCCTGGTCTATATAATGAGTTCCAGGTGAGCCAGAGCTACTACATAGTGAGTCTCCATGATAGATATAGAAATAAATATAGATATAGATATCTTTTAGAAACATATTTTATTTTCAGATTATAATATGATTACATCATTTCTCCCTTCCCTATTATCTTCCAAACCCTCCCATGTATCCCCCCTTGCCCTTTTTCAAATTGACGGGCTCTTTTTCAATAATTACTGTTTCATGTGTGTGTGTGTGTGTGTGTGTGTGTGTGTGTGTGTGTGTGCGCGCGCGCGCTATAAAAACATAAATATAACCTGTGGATTTACTTATTTTGTTTGTTTTTGCACTCATTATATATCCCTGGCTATCCAAAAATTAACTATGTAACCCAGGCTGTCCCAGAACTCACTAGGTAGCCAAGGCTCAGACTTAATGTGATCATCTTGCTTCTGCCTCTGAGGTGCTGGGATTACAGAACTGTGCCACTACATTGGACATCTAATGTATCTTAAAAGCCAGTACAGAGGTGAATGTTTGCCATCACTATACTCAGCTAGCTCAGGCAGGAGAATGGTGAGTTTGAGGCAGTGTGAGCTACAGAGTGAAAATTTGTCTCAGGAATTAAAATCATCATCTCTCTTAAGGATGGCAATACAGAATCATTAGTAACAGCATGGCTTGGGGTATGACTAGCCTGCGTTCTAGAGCTTCACTTTACCATGCACTAGCTCTGCATCTTCACAGATACTTAATCCTCTCGTCTGTTCTGATGCAGTGGTTCTGAGAGGGCTGAGAGCACTGACATAATGAAGTCCTTTAAACAACACCCAAATCACAGAATGCGCTTATGAAGAAATCATTGTGGTCATCATCACCAAATTCCTGTATCAAGGGAGAGAACCACAAAGCAAATGAAGTGCTGTGGTCAGGCAATGAGAACTTAGTGCTTGAGATTTCCGTCGTTTCTTTTGGGTAAAACTGATGGGGGATCAGTCCTGAGACAAGAATGGGTTGGAAAGCTGAAAGAAATAGGTCATATCCTTTATAGGCATCAATCACCTTTCCCTAAGCTGTGCTAATTCACCCACTGTTCCTATATCATGTACTGTGTTTCTCCAATGCCCTGCTATGTTCCTGCCTTCATCCTTAAGAGTAGTGGTTCTTAGCCTTCCTAATGCTGTAACCCTTTAATACAGCTCCTATTGTGTTGACACCACCCAAGCCATAAATATTTTTAATTGCTACTTCAAAACTGTAATTTTGCTAGTGTTATAAATTATAATGTAAACATCTCTGATGGTCTTAGCTGGCCCCTGTGAAAGGGTCATTCACCACCCCACCCCCCAGAGGGTTGTGACCCTCAGACTGAGAAGCTGTGCTTTAGAGCCTGTTCACAGGGGCACCTATAAAAGCTACACACAGCCTGAAGGATGACTTCATGTTTAGAAACACAGATGCATGCATCCCCCGGAGAATTCTTCTCTCTGTGTGAAAAGTTAGCAAGCAAATTGATCTTCGAACTATTGCTTTGCAGCTTCTCCATAAAGCCTTTCTGGAACAGATCTAAATTATAAAAAGAGACTAAAAATGAGATCATTATTACTACTCATTGATGCCCTAAAGACATCTGAAAGAGATGTCCCTATGGCCCTAAAACATTCTTTTCAAGGAATATCTAGAAGAGATAGTAGGTGCCAACTCAGAGCCACAGACTTTGCATGCCCCTGAGGACTAAAACTTAGTGAGACCAGGTCCAAAACAGTCTGTGGGAAGTATTCCTGTCTTTCTGACAGGATAATAACTGAGATGCAGACAAACTACCTTAAATCTACTGACCATCACCCACTTCTCCTGGTCTGTGTGAAGACACAGGCTCCTGTGGGAAGATATAAGATATGCAATATCCATCCAGGCTTAATCATTGAGACAGCATTTATCCATCAATCATCACATGATCCTGGAGATATCAGGGATAGAAATTATTCCTATTTATACATTCGAAACAAGTAAAACTAAAATAAATAAAACAAGTAAAACTAAAATAAAAAGGTGAGGCATTTTACCAAAACCATTAAGCTGACCACTGGAAAGGCCAGTATCTTCTAACTAATTCTGGGGTCAGGGTTCTTTCCACTGGGCTCAGTACATCACAGTAATTTTTTACCTTTTAAAATCAAAAGTGAAGATTTTAAAAACTAGTGGAGGACTTTTCTTTGTAGAGGGTGTCAAAAAGACAGGTTTTTATCCCTGAACCACCAGCATCAGAATCCTGAATGCATAATCCAATTCTATTGACAAGAATTTTCTCAAGAAGAGAAAATATGTTTTCTAGGGGCTAAAAATAAGTGGTAATGGGAAACAAGAAAGATTGTGGTCATGTAATATTATAAAAATATCTCTTACATACTAAGAGCCTGGGACTGTTGCTAGACCTCACAGCCAGAGCTAGTATTACACTTGGAGGTTCCCTAAGACTTAAGACTGCAGTCCTACTGTGTCCTCAGCCTATTGCTTTACCTTGCATTAAGAGAACAATGGAACAATCAACATCATTTGCCTGGGATTTCCATGTGGCAAAATGTTATGCCCTAAGTTAATGCATGTGTATTCCAACCATAGATGTTCGAATTAACCATGTAAATGAATAACCAAGTCCAGAGCATTGGGTAATGTTTACCTTTGCATTCAAACAATTTATTCATTTGCAGAAGATACAAGATTGGAAAAGACAACAGTTTTTGAGGATCTGAAAATAAATTTGCTATAGCTAAAAATGTAAAATTTAATGAAGATAAATGTTTACTACAACATTCAGATATTGCTTAGTAAACAATGGTGTTTGTAGTACAGTTTGTTGTATGAGTCCAATGGGGACCATTGGAGTCGAAGACTTAATCCATTGTAAAACTCTGTTAATGGTTTCTTTTCTGTAAAGTATCCTTTATTCCTTCCCTTTATGATGCTTTCTTGGCTGTTCAATAAATATAGAGCAAACTCCTTTGTTAGGGACAAACACCACACACACACACACACAGAGAGAGAGAGAGAGGGGGAAGGAGAGAGAGAGGGGGGGATCTCAGGTAGACACCAAGGACAGATTCAGTCTAGTCTTCAGGCAGACACAGACTCAGGCCCACACAGCAGAAAGGCAGAAGAACCAGACACAGGAGCAGCATGGTAGAGAATTCAAATCTGAACTTACACTGAGTTAAATAATACCAAGGGGAAGTACTCTGGGTTTTTTTCCTTAATGGAACACCAAGGCATTATTGCTGACTTGGCATTTTATTATTAATGAATTTCAGTCAAATCCATTTTAGTGCCCCGTGTGAGGAATACATGAGGACTGTTTGAGATTGTCTAAGCATTTTTTAAATACATTGAATCCGAGTTTCCAGTGAGATCCGACTATCCTGCAAAACCTTCCCAAGTTCCAGCTCAGCCCTTGTCCTCTTCCGCCAGCTATTGGCCAGAGGTGAGTCTGGGCCCAATCCGGACTACCTGTCCATTACAACCTCTCCCTCCCCGCCCCCTGCCCAAACTCCCTGGGTTGGCCCCTGATCCCGCTGCTCCTGTCTCCTATCCCCATCTAGAGCACCCTTGGAGCTCTGATACACCCCCACCCATCCCCACCGTGAGCCTACCCCCCTACCCTGTGCCCTACCCTACCCATGGTCCTGCTGCTCTGGTTGAGCACTGGGACAGAGGGTGGAGCCAACAGTCCACCCTACTTTGGGGACTTCTCGGAGCAACTCTGAACAAAGGAGACCTGACTATCCACATGGGACCACCCGTAATTTCCACCTGCTTGGTCTCTAACCCCGCCTCCAGTCCTGTGCTGGAGTCCCGGGCCCCTACTAGAGATCCGCCTATCTCTGCGGGACCACTGTGAGTACCTGCTGGCATCTTCTACTGGATCCTCATCCTTGACCCCATCCCTGGGTCCCTGTCTGTGGAGAAACCTCCTAGAGAGCTTGGACCACACAGAGCCACAGATATTGAATCTCAGACCCACATAAGCCCACCGGTGAAGTACCATACAGAGAGAGGGACACCCCACCAACACCTACTGGACGAAGCTATGGGAAGAAGGCAATACAAAAAAACACCTAACAACAGAAAGGCAAGCATGACACCACCAGAATCTAGGGAATCTACACCAACTAGAATGGAACACAACAACAAAACAGAGGAAGCAGAAGGGAATGACTTAAAAATTACCATCATAAAAATGATAGAGACCCTCAAAGAAGATGTGAGAAAATCCCTTAAAGAAATGGAGGAAAAACAAACAAAAAAGTGGAAGAAATGAACAAATTCCTTAAGGAAAGTACAGAAAGCCAAGAAAAAACAATTAAGCAGGTGAAGGAAACAGTTCAAGACTTGAAAACCGAAATAGAGAAAATAAAGGCAACACAAACTGAAGGAATACTGGAAATAGAAAAACTGGGCAAAAAAATGGCAACTACAGACACAAGCATAACCAACAGAATTCAAGAGATGGAAGACAGAATCTCAGATGCAAAAGATAAACTAGAAGAAACAGATTCAACGACCAAAGAAAATCATAAATCCAACAAATCCTTAACACAAAACATCCAGGAAATGTGGGATACCATGACAAGGCCAAACCTAAGAATAAAAGGCATAGAGGAAGGTGAGGAAGCCCAGCTCAAAGGTGCCAAAAACATATTCAACAAAATCATCGAGGAAAACTTTCCAAATCTGAAGAAGGACATGCCCATGAAAGTACAAGAAGCATACTGAACCACAAATAGGATGGACCAAAGAAAAAAGACCCCTCGACATATAATAATCAAAACACCTAGCATACAGAATAAAGAAAGAATATTAAGAGCAGCGAAGAAAAAAGGACAGATAACATATAAAGGCAGACCTATCAAAATTACACCTGACTTCTCCATGGAAACCCTCAAGGCCAGAAGGTCCTGGATAGATGTTCTAAAAGTATTAAGAGAACACGGATGCCAGCCTAGGCTACTATATCCAGCAAAACTCTCAATCACTATAGATGGAGAAAACAAGATATTTAATGACAAAACTAGGTTTTCCCAGTACCTATCTACAAATCCAGCCCTACAGAAAGTATTGGAAAGAAAACTCCAACCCAAGGAAGGTAACTACGCCCACAAAAATGTAGACAACAGATAATCCAACTACACCAGAAACCAAGGGTAAAGCAGAACTAATATATTCACAATACCACTGCCAACAACAAACCTAAATCAAACAAGCATCAACAATCAATGGTCCTTACTCACCCTCAACATTAATGGTCTTAACTCACCTAAAAAAGACACAGGCTAACAGAATGGATACGAAGACAGAATCCATCCTTCTGCAGCATACAAGAAACACATCTAACCTTCAAATATAGACATTACCTCAGGGTAAAGGGTTGGGAAAAGATTTTCCAATCAAATGGAAATAAGAAGCAAGCAGGCATAGCTATCCTAATATCTAACAAGTTAGACTTCAAACCAAAATTAGTCAAAAGAGATGAAGATGGTCACTTCATATTCATCGCAGGAGAACTCCATCAACACAAAGTCTCAGTTCTGAACATCTATGCCCCAATACAAAGGCACCCACATTCGTAAAAGAAACACTACTAAAACTCAAAGCTCATATAAAACCTCACGCACTCATAGTGGGAGACTTCAATACACCACTCTCAACACTAGACAGGACCACAAATCAGAAACTCAACAAAGAAACAAAAGAATTAACAGAAGTTATGTCTCAACTGGGGTTAACAGACATCTATAGAACATTCCATCCAAAGACAAAAGAATATACCTTCATCTCTGCTCCACATGGAACCTTCTCTAAAATCGACCACATACAAGGTGACAAACTTCAACAGATACTAGAGAATAGGAATTGTTCCCTGTATCTTATCAGACCACCATGCTTTAAAATTGGAATTCAACAACAACACAAATAGCAGAAAACCTGCAAACTCATGGAAACTGAACAATGTGCAATTGCACCACTCCTGGGTCAAAGAAGAAATAAAGAAAGAAATCAAGGACTTTCTAATATTCAACGAGAATGAGGATACAACATACCCAAACTCATGGGACACCTTGAAAGCAGTGCTACAAGGGAAGTTCATTGCACTAAGTGCCCATATGAAGAAAACAGAGAATAGTCACATAAGAGAATTAACAGCTCAACTGAAAGCCTTAGAACAGAGAGAAGCAAATTCACCCCGCAGGAGTAGACACCAGGAAATAATCAACTTGAGGGCTGAAATCAACAAAATAGAAACCAGGAAAACAATACAAAAAAATCAATGCAACTAAGAGTTGGTTTTTTGAGAACATCAACAAGATAGACAAACCTTTATCCAAATTAACGAAAAAGCACAGAGAGAACACGCAAATTAACAAAATCAGAAATGAAAAGGGGAACATAACAACAGACACAGAGGAAATCCAGACAATTTTCAGGTCATACTTTGAAAATCTGTATTCCACAAAAATTGAAAATTCAAAAGAAATGGACAAATTTCTGGATAACTATCACTTAAAAAATTAAATCAAGAACAGACAAACAACTTAAATAGACCTATAACCCGCAATGAAATAGAAGCAGTCATCAAAAGTGTTCCAACCAAAAAAAGTCCAGGGCCAGATGGATTCAGTGCAGAATTCTACCAGACATTCAAGAAGTACTAATACCACTACTCCTCAAACTGTTCCACAAGATAGAAACAGAAGGTTCATTGCCAAACTCTTTTTATGAGACCACAATAACATTGGTACCCAAGCCTCACAAAGACACAACTAAGAAAGAAAACTACAGACCAATATCCCTGATGAACATCGACGCAAAAATACTCAATAAAATAATGGCAAACCGAATTCAAGAATACATCAGAGAAATCATCCACCATGACCAAGTAGGCTTCATACCTGGAATGCAGGGATGGTTTAACATACAAAAATCTATCAACGTGATCCATCATATAAACAAACAGAAAAATAAAAACCATATGATTATCTCCCTAAATGCAGGAAAAGCCTTTGAAAAAATTCAACACCCTTTCATGATAAAGGTCTTGGAGAGGTCAGGGATAACAGGAACATACCTAAACATAATAAGAGCAATATACAGCAAACCAACTGCCAACATCAAACTGAATGGAGAGAAACTTAAGCCAATTCCTCTAAAATCAGGAACAAGACAAGGCTGTCCTCTCTCTCCATATCTCTTCAATATTGTACTAGAAGTTCTAGCTAATAGTATAAGACAACAAAAGGAGATCAAGGGGATCCAGATTGGAAAGGAAGAAGTCAAACTGTCTCTATTTGCAGATGATATGATAGTTTACATAAGCGACCCAATAAACTCTACCAGGAAACTCCTACAGCTGATAAACACCTTCAGCAAACTAATAGGATACAAGATAAACTCAAAAAAATCAGTAGCCCTACTTTTTTCAGACGACAATGAGACAGAGAAAGAAATCAGAGAAACATCACCCTTTACAATAGCCACAAGCAACATAAAGTATCTTGGTGTAACACTTACCAGACAAGTAAAAGACCTATATAATAAGAACTTTGTGGCTCTAAAGAAAGAAATTAAAGAAGATACCAGAAAATGGAAAGATCTCCCATGCTCTTGGATAGGTAGGATAAACATAGTAAAAATGGCAATCTTGCCAAAAGCAATCTACAGATTCAATGCAATCCCCATTAAAATCCCACCACAATTCTTCACCGACCTTGAAAGGATAATAATCAACTTTATATGGAAAAACAAAAGACCCAGGATAGCCAAAACAACCCTATTCAATAAAAGAACTTCAGGAGGCATCACCATTCCTGACTTTAAGCTCTACTACAGAGCTATAGTTCTAAAAACAGCCTGGTATTGGCATAAAAATAGACAGGTAGACCAATGGAATCAAATTGAAAATCCTGATATTAACCCACACACCTATGAACACCTGATTTTCGACAAAACAGCTAAAATTATACAATGGGGTGAGGACAGCATCTTCAACAAATGGTGCTGGCACAATTGGATGAGAGTGTGTAGAAGACTGCTGATAGACCCATGTCTGTCGCCATGCACAAAACACAAGTACAAATGGATCAAAGACCTCAACATCAATCCAGCCACATTGAACCTCTTAGAAGAGAAAGTAGGAGGTACCCTTGAACAAATTGGTATAGGAGACTGCTTCCTGTACATAACTCCACGGGCACAGACACTGAGAGAAACAATTAATAAATGGGACCTCTTCAAACTTAGAAGCTTCTGTAAGGTAAAGGACAAGACCAAATGGCAGCCCACAGACTGGGCAAAGATTTTCACCAATCCTATATCCAACAAAGGGCTGATCTCCAAAATATACAAAGAACTCAAGAAACTAGTCAACAAAACACCAAATAACCCTATTAAAAAATGGGGTACAGAACTGAAGAAAGACTTCTCAATAGAGGAAATCAAAAAGGCTGAAAGGCTCTTAAGAAAATGCTCCACATCCTTAGCTATCAGGGAAATGCAAATCAAAACAACTTTGAGATGCCATCTTACTCCTGCCAGAATGGCTAAAATTAGAAACACCAATGATGACTCATGTTGGAGAGGATGTTGAGAAAGGGGAACACTCCTCCACTGCTGGTGGAGTGCAAACTCATACAGCCATTTTGGAGATCAGTAGGCGGTTCCTCAGGAAAATGGGAATTAGTTTACCACAGGACCTGGCAATCCCCCTCTTAGGCATATACCCAAAGGATTCACATCCATGCAACAACGACATCTGTTCAACTATGTTCATAGCAGCACTATTTGTAATAGCAAGAACCTGGAAGCAACCTAGATGCCCCTCAATTGAAGAATGGTTAATGAAGATGTGGCACATCTACACAATGGAATACTACTCTGCAGAAAAAAATAATGGTATCTTGAAATTCGCAGGCAAGTGGATGGCACTTGAAGAAACCATCCTGAATGAGGTAACCCAGTCACAAAAAGAGGAACACAGTATGTACTCACTCATATATGGATTTTAGACCTAGATCAAAGGATCACCAGCCTATAATTCATACCACCAGAGGAACCAGGATACAAGGTGTATTCTAAGAGATTCATATAAAGTCCCTCACAGAACTGGAAAGGGACAAGTCCCCCAGAGCTCAGGGGAAGTGGGGGGGGCAGCGAATGGAGAGAGAAGTAGGAGAAAACGAGGGGGGAGGAAAGGAAAACATGTGCGACCAGGAAGATTGAGCCTGGTTAGGAATAGAAGACAGGAAAGAGAGAGACAGAGACAGAGAGAGAGAGAGAGATAGAGAGAGAGAGAGAGAGAACATAAAAGAGGGAGCCAATATTGTTTTGAAGATAAAATTGAACACAAAGAAAGGTCTAGAGAACTACAAGACTGCTCCCAACTAACAATTTGAGCTTCCGTGGAAAGGCTATCATAAATGCCCTTCCCGGAGAGTGAGATCAACAACTAACTTATCCATGGAGCCCTCAACTAAGGCCTGTTGGAAACAGGAGCAAACACCCATACATAAACACTGAGTCGAACTAGAACCCAGATGCAGATGGAGAGGACAAGATGAGGTGGCAGAAACACATAGAGACAGCTTACCTGAACAAGGAGGAGTTAATGGCCACTAGACTGATAGCTGGGAAGCCAGCACAGGACTGACTCAGGCCCCCCTGAATATGGGTCTCAGCCAGAAGTACTGAGCAGTCTAAGGGACCTCAGACAGTGGAGCCAGGATGTATCCCTGGAGCACAAAAGGACTTTGCAAACACATCCCCCATGGAGGGATAACTGCCTTAATCTAGAGACAGGAAAGAAGCCCTAGTCCCTATTTCACATGACCTGTCAGATCTACATGACCCCAACTGGATGGCATTCCCATACATATGGAATTGGGTTGGGGGGATGGGAGGAGAGGGTGGTTAGAATGCTTGTGAGGGGGCAGAGAGGGTAAAAGGGAGGGAAGGAGGGAGGGAGGGAGGGAGGTAAGAAGGGAGGGAGGGAGAGGGAACTGGGATCGACATGTAAAATAATAAGTTAAATTAAAAAAAAAAATGCTTTGACTCCAAAATTTAAGTTCAAGGACAAGTTACTGGGGAAAAGGATTTCTATTTTTGTTTCCACAGAAAATGAAAAGCTGTGGATTCCTTCCAGACTAATGTGGTTTGATCAAGCCAGACCACCTGAAACAGAGTACGAGGTGATCCTACATTCAAAACAGCTGGGCAAAGCAGCCTTACAGACTACAGCCAGGATTTCTGAATCTTCTTAGAATCCCCCATGACAGCGCCCCTTACCAGTAGGAAGTAGTTTGGAAAGAACAATGCCCAAATTCCCAAATATTGTCTATAAATGTTTATTTTCATATAAATGGACTTTGTTATGAATCCATGCAACAGATAAAATAATGATTGTTGAAGGGAAGTTTATTAGTGAATTTTGTATTACTATCATAAAAGAAAAAACAAAAACAAAACTGAATCTGGCTACCATTACAAAGAAAAGAAGTATATTTAGCTCACAGTTCAGACAGTTCAAAAGCCTAGACAATGTGATAGTCTTCCTACTGGCAGAGTTAAGTTTTCACACAGTATCACCCAAGAAACAGGAAGTGTGTGTGTTTGCATCTTCTGGTCTGTCATTCATAAAGCCACCAGGATTCAATCCAGGGGATTCTGCCATGATTATTTATTTAATTCTATTTCCTAAAGACCTCAAACCTTAATTCCACATTCACATAAAGTTCCCATCTTCATAGTTCCCGTTGCTCACATGAGAGCAAAATGTAGCAATCTTTGGAAAATGCAATCAGAACAGACAAATGCATACAAAAGAGGAGAGAAAAAGAAAATGAACATCACAAGCA
The DNA here is from genome assembly GCF_943737965.1 of Phodopus roborovskii. NCBI lineage: Eukaryota > Metazoa > Chordata > Mammalia > Rodentia > Cricetidae > Phodopus > Phodopus roborovskii. Next base: position 66,918 of record NW_026125107.1, read on the forward strand.
TTGGTGAATAATTCACATGGAAAAATAATCTGTATCGGACAAGATATATAATATGCATCTAGTTTGCCCAAATGCTAAGTCCAAAGTATTGGATAGTAAAGTTTTTATGTATGAATTTAGAGGATTATCTATTTGCAGAAGATACAAGATTGGAAAAGGAAACATTAGTCTTTAAGAATCTAGGAAGGGATTTTCTATAGCTAAATAAATAAATAAAATCTAATAAAAAATAAATGTAGTACATGGACTTCTTTCCAAAAAAGAAGAAATTGTTGAGTTCATCTAAGTGGATGTGTTGGTAGGGTATTGTGACTATCAAAAAGGCTTCGTGAGTTATATGTGTGACACAAATTAAGACCATGTGCTGTTTTTAAAAGAAAACTGGAGTTTCTTTCAGTTGTGTGGGTCTCAGGACACTTAGCTCTTCTGCTAAGCCCCTATTGTCCCTCAGCACTCAGGGCAGCTTTTCACTTGCTGCTCCCAAAGCAGCTACTGGGAATTCTTTGAGACACATTAGAAGCTTACAAGTGCATCATGTCATTACCACTTGGGATCCAAGACAAAATCTATGCATATGGTCCTGCCTAGATGCATGAGGCAGGGGAATGCTAAGGAGCATGAATATTTACTGTCTGGGCCTCAATAGTCTCTTCCTTTCAAATTCTGTGAAAAAAAGATTGTAAAATAGAAGATGAGAGTTAATTGTCACTTTTCTGTGGAACTATGGTCAGACTTTGCTTGGCACTCACATGTTCAGCTTTAGTCCAGAGGTTCATACTTTAAAAAAGACATCGAGCGATTGTAAGAGCCAGAGGATCGGGGAGCTTGCTGTGAGACTGTGTCTCCTAGGAATGTCAGAAGCTATGCCCATAAAGTCTCACCAACATGACAGGCTAAATATGAGCCAAACAAAGGTGACACCAACAGACATGCCAAAGTGGATGGGGAAATCCCACAGGGCCACAAGCTGACACAAAGAGTTCCAGGCAACTAAGGAATGCTGAGAGCAGGAGGAATAGTCTTCTCTGGGGAAGTGTAGACCAATTGGTTACCCAATGGTCAGTCCTGAAAATGTATAACCAGACTTATTAAGCTATATTCAGGAATATATATACATATATGAGCATATATTCATATGTATGTATGTATATACATATATATGTATATACATGTATGTACATATATATACATAGGCAAATATAACAAGAATCAATAAAAACAGAGGCCAAGGATTTGAAAGAGAACTAAGGGGTATAGGAGAAGGGATGAAGGGAAGAAAAGGAAGGGGAAAATGATGTAATTATATTGTAGTCTCCAAAAGCAAAGAAAAGAAAGATGTTGGAATACTGAAGGTCTTCTGGAAGGACAACAGGGACAGGGAGGGCAACCACAACATTATCATACAAAGAGTAGCTACAGGAAATGGGGCTGCTTAGTCTACTGTTCAGTCCAAGGAGAGACAATAGTATCTTCCAGGATATGAATAGCTGTCATTTTAAAGGAATATTGAAGTGCTTTTGCAAGGTCCCATGGGGCAGAATTTGGCAAGCTCTATAAAAGCTCTGGCCAAGGATGGAATGAGCTGCCTCTCTTGCCACTCTCCCTTTATATCACAGACAAATGGCCCTTCGATCACTGGGTGCTGGTCACCCAATATAGGCAGTTGTCATTATTTGTGGATCTTATAGTGGTGAATTTGGTTAAAATTTATTTCTAGTCAAATGAATATGATGCAACTCTCCTAATCATTTTTATATCTCTTCAAATATCTCTGAAATTTTTAACTCATCCAGCAAACAAATTCCCTGCTAAGGTTAAAGCTCATGTCCTACCTTCATCATAATATCAAAAGTGTCATTTGGGGTCTTAGTGATTTTCTGTCTTAATTGGCCTCAGTTATAATGCTGAAATGCTTCTAGAATGAAAGCACAGAGAACATACCTGTTAGATAATGTTCAATCTGTGTGAACTCAGTGTGAGTATAAAACCAGCAAGTTAACAATATGTAGTTCATTTATGCATATATAATGTGTCTTTAAACAAGAACATATATGAAACAGGGTTATGCATTCATTTACAAAGATGTGGTCAAAGGCTCAAAAGGCTTAACTCCATATTATCTTCAGAAATAATGACTCAAGAGATGCTAATTGACTGTTCAAGTACTGTAAGAGTCCATAAATACTATGAATAATGAGAATTGTGCACACGTTAGAAAAACAGCAACAGTCTTAGCTGACAATTAGTAATAATCAAATACCAAGAACTACAGTAGAAATGCTATAAAGACTACTTTCTGCACTGGTCCAATGAGTTAAGACCTTTACTTCTTTTTTTTTTTTTTTTTTTTTTTTTTTTTTTTGCAGTGGAGGAGTGTTCCCCTTTCTCCACATCCTCTTCAGCATGGGTCAACATTGGTGTTTCTAATTTTAGCCATTCTGGCAGGAGTAAGATGGTCTCTCAAAGTTGTTTTGATTTGCATTTTCCTGATAGCTAAGGATGTTGAGCACTTTCTTCAGTGTCTTTCAGCCTTTTTCATTTCCTCTACTGAGAATTCGTTCTTCAGGTCTGTACCCAATTTTTAATAGGGTTATTTGATGTTTTGTTGACTATTTTCTTTACTTCTATGTATAGTTTGGATATCAGCCCTTTGTCAGATATGGGATTGGTGACAATTTTTTCCCAGTCTGTGGGCTGCTGTTTGGTCTTCTCCACTGTGTCCCTTGCTTTACAGAAGCTTCTAAGTTTGAAGAGGTCCCATTTATTAATTGTTTCTCTCAGTGTCTGTGCCCTTGGAGTTATGTTCAGGAAGCTGTCTCCTATACCAATTTGTTCAAGGGTACCTCCTACTTTCTCTTCTAAGAGGTTCAAAGTGGCTGGATTGATGTTGAGGTTTTTGATCCATTTGGACTTAAGTTTTGTGCATGGCGACAGACATGGGTCTATCTGCAGTCTTCTACACACCGTCATCCAATTGTGCCAGCACCATTTTTTGAAGAGGCTGTCTTCGCCCCATTGTATCATTTTAGCTGTTTTGTCGAAAATCAGGTGTTCATAGGTGTGTGGGTTAATATCAGGATTTTCAATTCGATTCCATTGGTCTACCTGTCTATTTTTATGCCAATAAAAGGCTGTTTTCAGAACTATAGCACTGTAGTAGATCTTAAAGTCAGGAATGGTGATGCCTCCTGAAGTTCTTTTATTGAATAGGGTTGTTTTGGCTATCCTGGGTCTTTTGTTTTTCCATATAAAGTTGAGTATTATTCTTTCAAGGTCGGTGAAGAATTGTGGTGGGATTTTAATGGGGATTGCATTGAATCTGTAGATTGCTTTTGGCAAGATTGCCATTTTTACTATGTTTATCCTACCTATCCAAGAGCATTGGAGATCTTTCCATGTTCTGTTATTTTCTTTAACTTCTTCCTTTAGAGCCACAAAGTTCTTATTATATAGGATTTTACTAGTTTGGTAAGCGTTGCCCCAAGATAATTTATGTTGCTTGTGGCTATTGTAAAGGGTGATGTTCTCTGATTTCTTTCTCTGTCTCTTTGTTGTCTGAAAAAAGTAGGGCTACTGATTTTTTTGAGTTTATCTTGTATCCTGCTAGTTTGCTAAAGGTGTTTATCAGCTACAGGAGTTCCCTGGTAGAGTTTATTGGGTCGCTTATGTAAACTATCATATCATCTGCAAATAGAGACAGTTTGACTTCTTCCTTTCCAATTTGGATCCCCTTGATCTACTTTAGTTGTCTTATAGCATTAGCTAGAACTTCTAGTACGACATGGAGATATGGAGAGAGAGGTCAGCCTTCTTTTGTTCCTGATTTTAGAGGAATTGGCTTAAGTTTCTCCCCATTCAGTTTGATGTTGGCAGTTGGTTTGCTGTATATTGCTCTTATTATGTTTAGGTATGTTCTTGTTATCCATAGCCTCTCCAAGACCTTTATCATGAAAGGGTATTGAATTTTGTCAAAGGCTTTTTCAGAATCTAGGGAGATAATCCTATGGTTTTTCTTTTTCTGTTTGTTTATATGGTGGATCACATTGATAGATTTTCATATGTTAAACCATCCCTACATTCCAGGGATGAAGCCTACTTGGTCAGGGTGGATGATTTCTCTGATGTGTTCTTGAATTCGGTTTGCCAGTATTTTATTGAGTATTTTTGCATCGATGTTCATCAGGGATATTGGTCTGTAGTTTTCTTTCTTAGTTTTGTCTTTGTGAGGTTTGGATATGAAGGTCATTGTGGCCTCATAAAAAGAGTTTGGCAATGAACCTTCTGATTCTGTTTTGTGGAACAATTTGAGGAGTAGTGGTATTAGTTCTTCCTTGAATTTCTGGTAGAATTCTGCACTGAATTCTTCTGGCCCTGGACTTTTTTTTGGTAGGGAAGGCTTTCGATGACTGCTTCTATTTCATTGCGGATTATAGGTTTAATTAAGTAGTTTGTCTGTTCTTGATTTCATTTTGGTAAGTGACAGTTATCCAGAAATTTGTCCATTTCCTTTGAAATTTCAATTTTTGTGGAATACAGATTTTCAAAGTATGACCTGAAAATTGTCTGGATTTCCTCTGTGTCCGTTGTTATGTTCCCCTTTTCGTTTCTGATTTTGTTAATTTGCATGTCCTCTCTGTGCTTTTTCATTAATTTGGATAAAGTTTAGTCTATCTTGTTGATTTTCTCTAAAACCAACTCTTCGTTGCATTGATTGTTTGTATTGTTTTCCTGGTTTCTATTTTGTTGATTTCAGCCCTCAAGTTGATTATTTCCTGGCATCTACTTCTATGGGGTGAGTTTGCTTCTCTCTGTTCTAAGGCTTTCAGTTGTGCTGTTAATTCTCTTATGTGACTATACTCTGTTTTCTTCATATGGGCACTTAGTGCAATGAACTTCACTCGCAGCACTGCTTTCAAGGTGTCCCATAAGTTCGGGTATGTTATGTCCTCATTCTCGTTGAATGTCAGAAAGTCCTTAATTTCTTTCTTTTTTTTATGCATATAGAGTATTTTTTATTTAATTTTATATAACAAAGTCCAATTAAATAAAAACAAACATTTATACACAATATTTGGGAATTTGGGCGTCGTTCTTTCCAAACTACTTCCTGCTGGTAAGGGGCGCTGTCTTGGGGGATTCGAAGAAGATTCAGATATCCTAGCTGTAGTCTGTAGACCTTTACTTCTTATAGACCAGGACATCACGGTTTAGATTTACCAAATGTCCCAGGATTTAAACTAATGCTTATTCCCTTCTTTCCTTTCTTACACAATGATGGTGATAACAATGACATATGATAATATGGCAAGAAACTATCCGTGCTGGCTTATTTGGGAAGAGGGAACCTCAGTGAGAAAATTCCCTCACTAGATTGGCCTGTGGGCAAACCTGTGCCAAACCATTTTTTAATTGATGATTAATGTGTAAGGGTTAATCTCACTGCGGGCAGTGCCATCTTGGGGGCTACAATAAGAACAAATCAGTAAACTGCACTCCTCCATGGACTCTGCTTCAGTTCCTGACTCCAGGTTCCTGCACTGAGTTCCTGGCCTGAATTCCCTAAACAATGGACTGAAGGCTGTAGATGATATAAACCCTTTCCTCCTAAAGCTGGTTTTGGTTATAAGTGCTTTATCACGGTGATAAAAAGCCTAACTAAGACACTATCCTTGACTGGACATACACGAAAGCTGAGATGACACATCTTGCTTTCACTAAAGCCCAGGTTTCCTCCAGGTTCACAATACCCCCCAGTCCAGTCCACTGATGAGGCAGCTGATGCAACTGAACACCCTTCATCACTCAGGAGCTGTAACAAAAATACCATAAATAGAAGAACTATACATACACCACAAACAACAGAGAACTGTTTTTCAGAATTTTAGAGATTGTGATCAAGTGGTATAACATGAACCTAGTAAGAATTCATTCCTCACAGATGATAGCTTTCGGTTATGTCTCATGTGGTAAAGAATCAGGGTTTCTCTCTTGGGTCTTTGAATTTTTATAATATTTTTAAAATTAACTTATTTATTTTACATCCCTGCCACAGTTTCCCCTCCCTCCTCTCTTCTCTGTCTCTCCCTGTCTCTGTCTCTCTGTCTCTGTCTTACTATCTCCTCTCTGCACCCCCACCCACTCCTCCTCCATTTCTGTTCAGGAAAGGGCAGGCATCCCATGAGTATCAACCATACATGGTTTATCAAGTTAACCCAACAATAAGCATCTCCCCATGTGTTAAGATTGGGCAAGGTGAACCAATATGAGAAGTAGGGTCTCAAAACCAGTAAAAGAGTCAGAGACAGCCCCTGCTCCCACTGTTATGAGTCCCATAAGAGGACCAAGCTACACAAATGTAACACATATGCAGAGGGCCTAGGTCAGTCCCACATAGTCTCCCTGGTTGTCAGTTCAGTCTCTGTGAGCCTCTAAGAGCCCAGGTTAGTTGATTCTGTGGGTTTTCTTTTAGAGAACTTGACCCTTCTGACTCCTACAATCTTTCTTCCCCTCTTCTACAGGATTCTTTGAGCTCTGCCTAATGTTTGGCTGTACATGTGCATCTGTTTCCATCACTTGTTGGATGAAGCCTCTCAGATGACAATCGGGTTAGGCACCAATCTATGAGTATATCAGAATATCATTAGGCATCATTATATTGACTTTTGTGTTTGGTTCTATCCGAGGTCTCTGGGTCATCCAGCCTGTGGGTTCTGGTGCTCCAGGCACCAGGTGGGCTTACTTTCCTGGTATGGATTTTAGGCTAGATCAGTCATTAGTTGTCCACTCCCTCAATCTCTAGGCCCTGCTTACCCCAGCACAGGCAGGACAGACTGTAGACCAAAGGTTATGTGCCTGGGTTGCTGTCTCAATCCCTCCACCATAGAAATTCTGCAATCACACACACTTTTTTTTTTTAATTTCTGCCTTTTACTACTCTTGAAATATGTGTTCGATGGTAGAAAGCTTTACTCTCCAAGTGCACCATTGGGCAGTCCCATAACTTCTCAGTCCCCCATCAAATCACAAAATGTCCTAGATACTTTAGGTCACAAGCATAGACTTAAATTACCTCACCCCATATTTTTATCCCATCTATCCTACATTTCTAAAGCTTCATTGATGTTCTAATGTCTTGTCTTGCTATGATGAAAGCAGGAAAGAGGAGAAAAGAATACAGCTTTTATCTGTCGAGTAGCAGCACAGAGCTCTCATGAAGTCTGCCCAGTATCTAAAGTCTTATTTTCGAAGCACATTTGGGAGATTCTCTTGGAAATTTTTAAACACTATGATCCTATTCTTGTGTCTATATACTCGCTGGTTGACTGAATTCTTCTGCAATAATTTCCAGATGGCTGTCTGCTCAGGAGTCAGTGCCCTTATGACCAATACTCATGAAGAAGCCCTTGCAAAGCCATATGGAAATACCCATAAATTGTTTATCTAAACAAATTTAAGAGACATGGACCAACTCCAATGAATCTGAAAGACTCATCCTACACGCCCATTCTCCTCATTCCAAGTCCCCAGGCAGGAGGCATGTATGTGTCACTAGTAACTAGCTAACTACAGGAAATACATTCCAAGATCCCCATGGGATCTTACTAAATGCCAATACCTGAGGCAGTTACCCTCTACTTTCTCACAACCCAACTAGAAACTTTTTCCAAAGAAACTTACATACATACATCTGTCCACAGATACCTACTCTTTCAACTCTGCCTCTAAAGTGAGTACAGTATTACAGTATTCAAGGGTCATAAAATCGGTTTGTGAAAACCTGCTTTGAAATTCCAAACAGATGCTCTATCTCACAACTAATTCCAGGGTCAGAGATCAATCGTACCTTGGAATCTTGGTTAAAATTCCAATTTACCATTCTGAGTAGCTATAATGGGGATATATATTCCTTTTCCTGTGACATAAAATGCATTTTCTATCCACTCAAGAATTTACAAGTTCTGGTTTTAAATGGGGGTGCATTCTTAAAAGACATTTGCAGACTCAGAATAGTCTTAAATTTTTCTAAATTTTCATCTTCTAAGTTCACACAAACCCCAAAATTGGTGAAAATTATAGAATTAAATAATAAATTTTATGTAATTATTTTCTAAAAATATAGAGAAGATTCTTCAAAAGCAATTCTATAAGCTTAAGAAAGGATGGAGTCTTTCACTGGGCACATGGTCTGCAGGCTGAGCTAACACAGCATTTTTATCCAATATGGCCATTAAATTTCACCAGGGGAAGTTGTTTTGACAGCTTCTATTTCTCTGCAACCAGCTCCATTTTTTTTTTTTTTTTTTTTTTTTTTTTTTGGTCTCTTTCTTTCAAGGTCAGTGGTTAGGTCTTTGTCTTCATAAGCTTATATTCAAAACAAAACAATTGTTCCTTAAGACTCTCAAAGGGCACAGCTCCTCAAGCAGCTCTTAACCTGGGGTTGGTCCTCATTTTCTTTATTCTTGTTTCTCCTTTTAGAATATGGAGTCAGAGCTAATCATTCTTTCCTGTAAGTCTTCACTTTTAATAGGGTCGCAAAAGTATTTGTCCTGTCTCTGGCAGAACACAACTGCTCTCCTTTGCACACCGAGGTGCTTAAATTACCCCAACACTTTCTCATACCCAAAGAATCTCCTCTCCCCAACTCAAAGGATAAAGGGCCTGAGCTACCAGAGAACTCCAGAGAGCCTGGATACAGATGAGGTCAGGGATTCCTGAGATTCAGAGTGGCTGCCTACATTGAGGATGTTTGCATATAATGCAAAACCAGCACATTTATTTACTTAAATATGCACACGGTGGAAACTCTAGGGTATGCTTAAAGTGTCTAGACTCAAAGAGCAAAATGTAATCCCAAAATACAAATTGAACCTGATTATATCGTGTATAATGTGTGGCTGCTCTGCTGTAACCAGACCATGGTCTCTTAGATAGTAAGCTCATGTGCAAGAGGGGAGTGATTAAACCACTGGGCTATGAGATAAGCATTTGACAGCTTGTATTTGTATTTATGTAAAAATGAAAAGAAGAAAACAATTCTATTATTTAACCTTGATAATGGAGCCCACAGCAGTTCATGCATTTGCATGCTTTAAGACAGTTTACATGCTACTATGGGTTTTCAAGTTATGTGTATTACTTTTAACTAGCCATCACCTGACACAGCATCTTAAGGAAACCTTTCAGAGAAATATCGGGCCAAAGAAAGCATTGTTCTCTTACCCAAAAGAAGAGGTGATATTAGCAGTGATACAACCCAACCCATAACTGGGACATATTTGTTTGCCTTCAAAAACTGAACACAAAATCTTTCTCTCCCAGGCAAGAGTGTCAGGGCAGGCAAGAATCTCTTTGCAGGTGAACATTTCAGAAACACATTTTTCATGGTTATAGGAACTTTGTCAGTGGGAACAGTATTCATCATTGGCAGAAATGTCAAAGATTAATACTTAAACTTAACAATTTCCTGCTCTTTCTATCATTTTCCAGGGCAACGGTTTAGGTAGTTGACAAACACATTGTGTAAATGTGCAGGAATAAACTACGTTCAAATCCATTTGCATAACAACAATCAGTTGACAACAGGAAAGGCATAAGCACACTGAGTAAATTGAGATAAAAACCTTTGCATAACTGATGGATTGATATATCATGATTTCAGAAGCAAGAAAAGTCAGTCTTGTGTGTGAATTCATGCATTCTTCTGCCACATCATTTTCAGCTATGACCACTGGAGACATTTTTTTTTTTATTTTATTTATTTATTTATTTAATTTTGGTCTTTTGAGACAGAGTTTCTCTGTTTAGCTTTTGAGCCTGTCCTGGAACAAACTCTTGTAGACCAGGCTGGTCTCGAACTCTGCCTCCCAAGTGCTGGGATTAAAGACCACCACCTGGCACCACTGGAGCCACCTTTTTACAGAAAACTAGTCTTAAAATGATACCTTCAAACAGTCTCACCACTGAGTGAAGACCAAGATTCAAATATATTTAAGTACATTTGTTAAATAACTCTCATTAAATATCACTATCCAGAAGCCAAAAGTTTTTTTGAACCATTAATAACTAAATATAAATACTTTGAAAGTCACTTTGTCTTCAGCTTGACTTTATACACTATCAATATTTATATGCTTTATGATGCAATATAGTATACCATGACACCTGTTGATAATGTATGGAGCATATATTTGTGACAAAAGTTCAACCTGATTAACTGAAAGGGAAAATGTGCAGGCAAAGCAGAGATCAAAGGTTTGGGAGTGCAAGCTCAAGCTTCTGGCAAGTTCCCTTCACTCTAACTACTCTTTTTCTGTTTATCAGTTCTTGCTCACATTTGCCATTGTCATGTTTTGGTCATCCTGACTAGCTTTCTTCTATCCTCGAAAAGCTCTCTGTCTGTGCACCTGCATTCCGCCATCCTCTCTTGCCCATCCCAGAATCCCTACTCCCTCTCTAAGACCTACCCAAACTCCATCTCTCCTGTATAAACATACTCTGTTCTCTTAGACTTCTATGCGGGGAAAATGAAAACTGGGTATGTTGATTTTGAATCTCAGGTGTGTGTGTGTGTAGTCATGTGTGTATTCCACAGTACACATATGAAATCAGATGACAACTTCATGTTATTCTTCACTTCCCGCCTTGTCTGAGACAGGTTTTCTTTCTTGTTTCCCACTGCACACTTTCAGCAAGCTGACCTTTGAACTCCCAGTGAGTCCCATTGCTTCTGCTCCATCTCCTCACAAAAGCACTGGATTATCTGAACTGTGTCCAGCTTTTACATAGGTTCTGGGAGTCTGAGCTCAGCTCCTCACATTTGCAAGCACTTTTACCCAGTCTTATGATTTGTTTTGATGTCAACTTGTCACAAATTAGAAAATCTGGGTAGAAAGCCTGTGTGCTGGAAGACTTACCCCAAGAATGGGAAGCAAGCATCATAGCAGCCAAGACTTTTAAAAGGGCATAGCAGAAGGAAGGTTTCACCTTTTGCTCTTTGGCCTTCCCCCTTGCTGTCTTCTTGATTTACCCTATTGGGGATGATGCTGATTGCTTTGCTGACAGCAGAACTGTTTCCAGACCTCCATCCTGGATGCAGGACCAGCAGTTCTCCAGGAACCTTCCAGGTTTTTGGCACTAAATCGCAACTGCTGAGCACCCAGTCTCAAGGACCAAGTGAGTCCCGGTTCTCAGCTCTCAGGCATGATTCAGCAGTTGTTGCTACTCTAACGTGAGCCGACTTATTAAATTCTTGAATAGACATTCATCCATTGGTTCTGTTCATCTAGAGAATCCTGATTAATACATCACTAATCCATCTCCTCAGCCAGTTCTCCCTTCTGAACTCCAGTGTTGAATACTTTCTCCTGTGAGGCCTGAACAAACATCAATCTACCTCACATACAGCACTGGGAACAGACCAAAGAAATAATTCCACCCAAGCTATCTTAGAAAACCAGGGAGGTTGAGATTGCTTCCAGGAGTATGACAGGTAAATGGATGACTCAAAGGCAGCTGCATCACCAAGATCCAGTCCTGCTTGGAAAGCTGATCCCCAGGCTTCATGAACAACTTTCAGGCAGCTCAACCAACTGGTGAATCTCCACTCCCCCAGCAATTGCTACAATTGCCCAGGCCTAGGTACCTGAACTTCTCTGTCTTATAATCTTTCCTCCTCCCTCCAGGAGGGAGTGTTTCAACTCAGGAAATAGGTGCACAGTAGCTAGGCAAGAGGAAGTCATTAAATTCTTAGGTGTTCTGTGTCTTCAACCATTCAATGAAGATTCTACATTCCCTGGAGCATTTGGAGGAGCATTTGGGGGTCCTGGAGCAGGGGAGCATGGCTGTTTGCATACTCTTGATTGAAAAACCATCCTCCTTAGGAGGGGAAGATTGTGCTCTTCAACCTAATTCACAGCTTCAAGAAGAAACATGGAGTCACTGGTATGGGAGCAAAGAGCAACCCTCCTAATCAACCAGATTAGCTTAGTCACTGTTCTACTTCAGCGAAGAGACACTATGACCAAAGCAGCTCTTACAAAAGAAAGCATTTAAATTGGAGGCTCGCTTTTAGAGGGTTAGTCTGTTGTTATTACAATGGAAAGCAGACAGGAAATGGTGTTGGCATAGTAGCTGGGAGCTTACAAACCGAGCTACAAGCAGCAGGCAGAGAGAGGGCAAGGTTGAGCTTGACCTGGGTTTTTGAAATCTCACAGCCCAACCCCAATGGCATAGCTTCTCCAACAAGGTGATACCTCCCAATCCTTTCCAAACAGTCCCACTAACTTGGACCAGAACACTCAAGCACATGAGCCTATGGAGGTCATTCTGACTCAAACCACCACATTAGCCAAATCAGCCCCAGCCATCAACAAAAGCAATGGCTTGATCACCCTCACATCTCTGTATCATTTTATTATGGTAGGGGCAGCCTTTTTTCTGTCAAGGTCCCCATATTCAATGCCTTGGTATTTTCAAGAAAAATAACCTTTTTGTAACTACTTAAGTCTGGCATTGTGGCAGGAGTTGCCATAAACAATACATAAATCAATCATCGTGTCTTAGCTGTAAGAAAACACCATTGAGAGCCAACAAAGGGAGGGATCTGGCCTCTGAACAGTGCTTTCCAAGGCCTGCCTTATAGAGTAATGGTGAAAACTGAAATGGCTCATAGAGCACAAGTTAGCATCATCAACAGTGAACACTCACTTTATTATATGCTAGGCCTAAGAAGGATCAGAATATAAAAGACATGAATATATAAAAGGCAGAATATATAAAACATGATCCCTGGCGTCATGTAGAGTGGTGGCAAGGAGAGTAAACTGTTTGTTCTCTGAGGTAAAATAATCACTGTGATCATGGTCCATGTCTGTTATCTTTTATAATAGGTTCTATAAAGGAGATATAGACGATGCTGTAAGAGTGTACATGCCAAGGAAATGATACTGCACCATGAGAAACAAGTGAACCGTGGAAAGAGAAGCACAAGGGATGGTGTTGGGGGGTGGGAGGGCTTGCTCCAGGTTATGCAAAGACTCCACCTAGAAAAACATTTTGGCTGGAATGTGAAACAAAGAAGGCAGAGTATAAAGGATGTGTGTGTGAAGATAGAGAGAGTTGGGACCCTGTAGACATGTAAAAGGCTTGGGATTTGTCTCTACATTGAGAAGGATATGAATATTCTTCAGTGGTTTCATTTTTATACAAACATCTGAAAGTGTGATAAATGACTGTGAAATCATTACACATAAGCCAGCAAGCAGCATTGGAAGCTCTATTTGTTAAACATTATGTGACCACAAATGTTCTGTGAACCGGAGCTATCACCTCTGAAAACTACCCTGTCACCATCTATCCCTCCCAAAGCCTGTCTCATGCAGCACTCGGGTGTTCTTCTCGACTTGGTATATGGTTCAAGGTGGATCCAGGGGAGCTAGCCATGGCAGGAGCCATGGGGGTCATGTACCACTCAGGCACTGTGGGCACTCATAGCCTCCAGAGGTGACACTGGAAAGGCTGGCACGAGGATAGAGGTGCTGCTTGTGAGTTCACATGAGACATCACCTGTGCACTCTCTGATTTATGTTTTTAAGGAAATAATTGGCTAGGTCCTTGAAGAAGTGTTGGAGGTCATATAGAAGCAGGTGAAATGCAAGCCATGAAACCATGGTAACCATACCAAGAATACTTCAGTTTCATTAATGGAAAAAGACATTTACATGTTTGAGATAAGGGATAGAAAAAAGCTGAAGAATGAAATCGGATAAGATGATGGGGGTAGGGGAGCATAACGGGGAACCCAAAAGATAGGCACATTGTTTCAGTGTGTGGGAGCGCCACAGGAGACCAGACAGCGTAAAAGCAAGAACTTACAACCAAAGGGAGCCCAGAGCCAAGGAAAGGAGTGGATGAAGATGGACAGAGAGCCCGAGGGAAATGAAACAAGCGCAACAGCTTTCTAAAGCACATTTATCAAGATAAATTGCTTTTGTCACATCCTGCTGTTTTTAAACATGAGTAAGTTGTTGCCTATTATCACTGACCTTTACAATTCTGATGAGCTGCTCAACAATTAACCAGTATTCCCTCCACAGTCTGAAGTCTGCCTGAGAGGAGATAGCTGCAACAGGTCTCCAGGATAAAGGAAGCAGGAAACAACCCACAGGGAAGGAACTGGCTGCAGAGTAACAGTATCTCACAGGCCCTGTGATCCAAAAAAAAAAAAAAAAAAAAAAAAAAAAAAGTAATAATTGCACCATACATCACTTAAATTTGAGAATTTAAGAGCTTTTTTTTTTTTTTTTTTTTTTCACCCTTTGCAACCTAGCAGCTGTTCTCTCTGCTTACTGCACTGCAGCCCTAAGGGCACATACCAAGCACCATGTGCAGACTAACACAAAGTGGCAGGTAGGTGATAGCAGCTGGCCTCAGCCCTAGCCTCCTTTGCCCTGCCTTCTTTCCTCACCAATAGGAGAGAAGTCTACAGTGCCCAGATACCAGCCAGACTATGCTTGTTCTTCTCAGGGATATGCCCTCTAACTCTGGCTTCAGGCAGAGACCAGCAGATGACTGCTTTGCCACAAAGTAAGACCTTGGCCACCCCATCATGGACTGCTCTCAATGTTACTACCTCCCAGGAACAGAAGGGATTTGAGGTAGACATCATAGACTTGCACAAGGAACTTCAGTGCAAAGGCCAACGTGGGGCTTAGGTTACTTAGCATTCTGCCTCTGCTTCATTGTACTTAAAATACCCAGCATGGAGCTGGGTGTCCATTGCTGCTCCTCTCAACTCAAAATGAGGTTCCACATTCCACTAGGATGCTAAAAACAGGTTCCCAGTGTGACAGGGCAAAAGTGGTCCAAGTCTGAAGTCATCACATGATCATATATACAGGCATAAGTTTTTTTGTTGTTGTTTCATTGTTTTTGTTTGGTTTGGCTTGGCTTTTTAAGACTTGGTTTCTCTGTGTAACCGCCATTCCTGTCCTGGAACTCACTCTGTAGACCAGACCGGCCTTGTAGGTCAGGCTGGCCTTGAACTCACAGAGATCTTCCTGCCTCTGCCTCTGCCTCCCGAGTGCTTTGATTAAAGGTGTGTGCCACCACCACCTGGCTCAAACGTAAGTTTTTAAGTAGGGAGACGAGGTATTACATAGACACATAACAAGGGAGGATGAAGACATGGAGGTAGACCTACTCAGAGCACAGAGATTCCCAGAGTTAAGTAAAATGATCAAAGGTCCCCTCCCTTCTGCATCAGAAAGCAAAGGGTCTAGCATGCCAGCTCTTTCCCCATCAAACAAATTCATGAAGTCAACTCTGTCAGTGTCACCATAGCATAGAAGGAGACAGTTGGGCTTGAGGGCTGAAGCAGTGTACCCCATGCAAACGGCTCATGGAGGTAACAGACCAAATGCAGATGTACCCTTCCAAAGCTGTGTGTCTTCATTTCTGTCTACACCGCCACACAACAGGTCTCCTTCACTGATGGAGCAGTCCTGATAACTAGGGTATTTTATTACTGACATTGGCAAACATGACATTTGTTGTATTCCTTGATTGGGGTAAAAGGGGAGAATCTCTTAAAATGAACCAATGGACTAAAAACACTCTTTACTGTGTTACCTATGTAAGGTGGTCTTGTCCACTAGGTAAATTATGTTTCCCACAAACTTTTCATTTCCATGTCATTACTGTTGTTGTTTTTGTATCTGTTTTTTGGGGTTTTTTCCCAGAAAATCCCTGGTACTGGTCTAAATTAATGCATATTAAAGTTTTAAGTAATCCTTAAAGTGATTTAAACAAAAGAAAAAGAAAAAAGAATGAAAACAATCCTTGACCTAAAGGAGCAGCCTGCTAATTCATGATTGATCAGACTACAAGTTTTACTCCCCATTGAGTTCTTTGCACAAGACTGAGCCTGAACACAGAAGTAGCTCCTAGTAAAAGAAACATCAACTGTCTATAAAGTCTCTGAAAATGAACAAGTTGACTTACAGGATTTGCCAGATCAATGTCCTCAGCAATGCAAGCCTCTATCTGAAGAAAGTAGAAATGCTAAATTTGTGGGAATGTAATTTACATAATGGACAAGACCAACTTATTTAGGCAACACAGTTAATAAAGTGTGCTTTCAGGCAATTGTTCTGTGTTATATATAATCTATTAGAAAGCAAATTGTTACAGTTATCAGGCAAACTCCATTAAGAACAAGATACCTGAGTGTGTTCTCGCAGAACCATCTATGTAAACTTAACTTGAGCTGTCTAGGTAGGTGGTTTCTACTCACAATTACAGACTTACAGAGCCATCCATGGACTCCACATCTATGTTTCTAGAAGTAAAAAGCCTCTTCTCAAATTGATCTGCCCTTTGTCACCGTCACAGATATATTTTCCCTGTTTTGACAGGTAGTTGTAATTCTATTAGCAGCCCATCGACCTCCCTGTGAAATCGATCTGTGTGGGACTTGCTGGGTCTTCTTTAACTGGCTGATTTATTGCTTCTGCGTGTTTTAGAAAGAGAGCATGTGCATGTTCCAAAGTGAGCTAAAGATGCAGGAGAGGGAAAGGCTGGGGGGAGAAGAAATGAGACACTCCCCTGTTGCCACAGAGTAGAAGGTATCTAAACAATGTTTGAGAATGAATTCGTTTTAGCTCCACTCACTTTTTGCAACCTCTGTGGCAAGGAGCTGTGACCTTCTGATGGCAGCATAGCAGAGAAGACTGCCAATGTCCACGGGTGTAAATGAATGTCAGTTTCCCTTATTAATTCCCTCATGTTGTCTCATGTCTGAACTAAGAGAACTCACAAGCTCCAAATGTCAATCTTTCATGTTTACCTTATTTTCCTCTTGTCCATCATGTCTGAGAGCAACTAGAACATGAATAACTAACTGCCTGCAGATGCCCATGTCTGTCAGTATTCCTATCCCTTGGGAAAAGGGTACTCAGAGTAATTTACAGAAAGACACTTTGCCAGTGGTCAAAGACAAATAACAACTGCATTCTGTTTAAAAAGATGCTTCAGCAAGTAGGGAATGGGAGGAAAGGCCTAAGAAGGGACACACTGAACACCCAGGTCTTTACGTTCCATCACAAGTGTTACCATTGGAGCAAGCAAAGATAAATTAAGTATGGGTGAAAAGTGAGAAATCTGAATATGTGTTGGGCTTTTCTGGTACTAAAGAACAAATTATTGCAGTTACTCATCTGTTCTTAATGAAAATGATCCTGGTGTATGTTTCATAAAGGCAAATATGAATAGTGTCATCTTGTGTGGACTGTTTTTAACTTCAGCTCTTATTTTTATTATCTTACAAAGAATTATGTTTATTATGGTATTTTTATATCAAACTTTAGTTTTGTTTCTCCATCCCCCACTTCTTCCCTGTTCTTTCTCCTTCTCCTTCTCTTACCCCCAGACTCCTTTCTACTCTCATGTCACCTGTGACCTTTACATTCCCTCCCCTTGTCTCAGCACCTCTATTCTGCACACTTTCCCCTTGTTTATATACCCTCTGTACGTTTATGGGCTTCCATCAAGACATCCACTCAACCTTATCCTCTGAAACAACACTGAAACTTTGGTGACCTTCTAGATCCCAACCACAGCAGATGCTAGGCCATCAACGAAATGGTATGTTGTTTAAATAAGCAACAAGCAAATCAGATTTAATATGTTGATGCTCTCATCCATTTTCCATTCCAATTGGAAATTTTTATAGATGTAATATTTTAACTCATGTTAGAGACTAGTGGTGTGAGCCCTGAACATCAGTGAAGGCTTGTTGGCAGATAGAGGGATATTTATCAGAGGGTGAACCTCTCAACATGCCCCAAATGACACTCCTGCAATGCTGCTACTTCTAACCATAGGAATTAACTCCTCTTTCTAGATAGTCCCACAGGTCTCATTACCTAATGTTGCCCTGTGCTCTATGCATTTACTTGAAAACTTTGAAGGCCTGAGTTCAGCTGACCAAAAGAGCAACTGGCACATAACTTAGAAGGCAGACTTAGAACGGCAGCCCTTGCTCCTGCAAAGTGGTCACAATCAGACTTCAAGATTCCTGGTGGAGCCCCAGGGGACCTCACCTTCCTCTGCCCTTCATCCAGTTTGTTTGTGCAGCTGCTGCCTCTGCTGGCCAACAGTAACCCAGATATCCTATCTGCTGCTTAGCTGGCCACAGAGAGGGATCAACTTCACAGAGACCTTTTTGCAGCTCCATGTTGGCATCTGAAGCACCTGGCTTCTCAGATGGGGCAGCGCAGAGCCCCACACATACCGGCATGTGCAACATGGCCATCAATCCAGCAACACTAACTGGTGGCTCATCCTTAATGACCTTTCACTCCTATTTCAACTCTTGCTTCCTAGTTACTCCAACATCCACAACACACACACTCAGTGTGTACATATTCATGACTCATAGCCATGGGCTGTTGCCTTTTAACCAAGACTACAATGCAATTTAACCCTATATTGTATAGTATACAAGAGATACAATTTACAATTCACTTTTAAATATTTATCTTTAGAAAACTGAACCAACTTTCAATGTGTTCTGTATTTCCCAGATAAACTATTAAGATTACAGACTCAAATTTAAAAATAGTAAGTAGTCAGTGATGGTAGGGATTGATACACAACTTCATCCTGAGGAGTTTCCTTGATTTTCTAGGCACTTCTACTTAGGCAAAAAACAGGTCCTAGCCTCAGTCCAGAAAAGTTTTAGGATTTGACAGTATAAAAGAAGATTGGATTTATTGAAAGGTATTTTAACATAGACTTTAAGTATTAAGATTAATAGAAAGAGAGGCACTTGACAGAAAGCATGACAAACCAGAGAGCATAGGTATAGACTTTCCCAAGCAGAGTCATATTTAGTCATCTTAGGTTTTAGCACCACCCATATATACTATTTTGGTGAGTCGTGTCAAAAAGTTGCCAAGCTTTTTTCTTTTTCTCATTTACTGAACTTTTACTCTTTAATTTTATAAGAAACCTTACAGATAAATAAAAATATTACTGACCTATATTACCAGGCACAACTCAATGAACTTCTATACAATTAGAACTGGCATTCAGAATGAAAGCTGTGAAACGTCATATTCAATGTCACATTTTCCCCTCCTTTTTTGGTAAATGTTAGCATAGGGTGCTCCAGAGGTGTCTTGCATAGAGTGCTCCAGAGGTGTCTCGGAATCACAATCAGATCACATAAAACTAGGAGTTAGTAGGGCTGCACAGGTGCTCAGGACACACCCTTTCTCTATAAAGGGGATATCTTTGTTTATTTCTTGGTGGCTCTGATTAGATATCCTGACAACAGAAACTTGAACAATAAAAAGTCTCTTTGGTTCACAACTCAAGTTCTGAATGAGAAATGTCCTCCAGAGGCTCATGTATTGGAACAAGGCATGATCTCCAGTCAGTCAGCAAATACACCTTTTCTCCCTAAGTTGCTTTTGTCAGACCAATCTATCACAGCAAGAACAATAACTAGTACAGAGTTCCAGGCCATTGCAGCAGGGAGTTACAGAGGCAAGAGCTTGGTCACATTACAGCCATAGTCAAGATCAGAGAGCCATGGTGTACTTACTTACTGTGTGTTAGTGCCCAGATCCCTGTCTCCATCTCAGACTCTTCACTCCGTTGACCATAGGGTGAAATGGGGGAATGAAGGACAAGGCTGGGAACACGCCAGGGAGAACTTCATCTTCTTCTGTGTTTCTACTCTGTTTATATGTTTGCTTTTTACTGTTAAAGTCCCATCTCTGAAGCTGGAAAAGCGATGCTGATATACAGAGCTCCCCTCATTTGCTGTTAATGTGAACTACTGACAGGCAGGCCTTTGAGATAGCTGGGCTGCAGAGAACCGAACGCAAAACCTGAGCAGTGCAACTAATTCCTAGGCAGCAACACGTAGGCAGATACAACTGCAAAATCTATGTAAAATCCAACATTTTAATCTGATTTTAATACACTTTAAGCCAAATAAACATGACTAATGAGAAGAAAACCTCAGCCTTGGAACTGTTGACATTGCAGACAATATAAAGGACACTTGGTTTACTTCTGACATAAAATTCCTTCATAGAATCACATCTACATGGAAAAAGCAGGCTTCTGTTCGTTTTCTTACAATTTCTGTCTTTTCTCCCCAAAATATTCATGCCTGTCAACCCATGATTAGGAATAGCCAGCAGTCAGAAATCATTCAAGAATATTTCCTACACACTTCCAAAGCTATCAAAAAAGTCATACATTAGCATCTACTGAACAGAGCTATGGGCATAAATAGCAGCAGTCTGGATCTAGGCTAGTCAGACATCAACACTCTCTAATGAGAGAGTGAGGAAAGTTAAAGCACTGGAAAGGGTTATGTTGAGAAAAAAACTAGGAGGAACACACACAGAGAGACATGTACACACATGCACACATATATACATACAGAAACACACACACAGAGAGAGAGAGAACTTGAAAACAGAAACCAAGTGTACTTTTTTTCTTTCCAGGATCTCATAAATCAAGACTTCAGGCAATAATAGCATGTACAAGAGTCTAGATTTGATCATCAGCACAGAAAAGAAAGACAGAGAGAGAGAGAAAGGAAAGGGGGATAATGGGGGGATGGAGAGAGAGAG
Source organism: Phodopus roborovskii (assembly GCF_943737965.1). Classification (NCBI taxonomy): domain Eukaryota; kingdom Metazoa; phylum Chordata; class Mammalia; order Rodentia; family Cricetidae; genus Phodopus; species Phodopus roborovskii. The sequence goes on from NW_026125107.1 coordinate 87,572, forward strand.
AACTCAGGTGGGTTTCTGGCGATTTATATAATACAAAACAATGACGTAACTGTTGCTTCACTTCTTATCAAAACCCCGCACTATAATTAAACCAGAACGGTAACAGAAGGGGATTCTCAGTCCTCATTTTCATCTTCCATGAAATGTGATCCTTTCGTATCTTTATTGCTGCCATGTTTCCTTTTACTAAAATCACATATGAAAGTCATTGTTAACAAATGATAATGCAATCTAAAGACTAGCAGAAAGATCTCCGGACTTTTGATAGAAGAACGGGTTCCAGTTGTAACACATAGGCTATGTGATGGGGTTGGGAGGAGGGGTGTAATCAGTCACCCACTGGGAAATTCAAATCTTCTTAACTATGTTGCAGGCTTTCTCACAAGGATCAGATACACTAATGTGTGTAAAATATCTTGTAAAGTGGAAAACACACAATGACATTATTAACACCATATGGGAACTATACAACCATACCCCAAACTGGGAAATGCAGCATGCTCTCTCTCAGATGCCACAAAGGGTAAGCACACATCACGAGACAGAGCAGAGGATGAAAACGAACAAAAATGTTCACCCAAGTTTTTTGTGAACAGATGGGAACCACAAGGTCTCTGCCACACTTCACGTTCCCTAGGTCTCCTGTGTTTTAGGAGACAGCCGCCCCCTCCTTTTCCAGTCCTTGATGTGGCTTTCCACCACATTTGCTACACTGAGAATTGCTGTGTTAAAACCTGCTGACATCCCACTCTCGGGAGTCTAGACACTTGTTCCACCTTAGAGAACGCAGCGTATGAATTATGATTCTCCTTAGTAGCCTGTCTTACACCCATGGGAGTTTAAATTTAAATTCTGAGTGTAGGCTGAACTTTCTGAGACTAAGCTTTTTGAAGGCAGCAAAATAAACTTTCTCATTGAAGTAAAGGATAACCAAAAATGGAGAAAACCCAACAGAACTTTTAATGGAATCAGAGTATTTCTTCAACATGTTTGTTATAATAATTTAAATTGCTTCAAAATGCCTCATAAAATATGAAGATTCTAAACAATAATTGCAAAAACAGGCGAGTGTTTGTTGACAAATATTGGAGGAGACAGTGTGTGGCTGAGAAGTTCTTTTCTTGAGAAACCTAATAGAAATAAATTGTGAAGTCCAAAGAGGCAGTCAAATTTCAAAACTCACCTACTACCCAGAGGCTTAACCAAGCACTTTATGGCCAACCTTGTGACTGCCTTCTTCACGGATTCATGGCATCTATTTTCAAACTTAGACCTGATTTGAAATTGCCTCAAATCTCTCCTGCAGTTAAAAACTGAAAACCTCAGCAATAGAAGACAATTTTTGTTCCTACAGAATGCATGTGAACCAACAATGGCCAGATCGTGAACGGCATGTACAATTTCTAAACAAACATCAAGAGACTTCTTTATTTGGTAATCTGTGCTCTTCAGTTTCCATTTTCATTCTGATGTATGAACTATGATCTCATACATAATCCTTCCAACACAGCACTGCCTCTGGTTTTCCATTCATTTTTCCTTCTGGAGCCTTCCAATCAATAGGCATTTATGGAATTGTCCAAACAGCCCCCAAGTGGTTTGCTGTTAGTCCCTTTAACTGGTGACTCCAGGTAAAGGAATATTCTTCTCTCCACACATCTCTAACTCACCATGTCCATAGCTAGCAAGTGAACCTACCTACATTTCAATGCTATGCACTCATCCAAAACAAGTGATCAACTTCTTGTCTGTATACAACCTAAGTAAACTTGAATGGTGATAACCATATCTAGGCCACATGATCATTGAGAACATATCCTAATAGACTACTGTGTCTTCCAATAGGTAAAAATTTTAAATAGAAATTGTGTTAGTTTGGTAAAAGTCTATTAATAATGAGATAACTCCAGGTTAGGACCCTGTAGTGGTTGGAATTAATTACTAACTTGACACAACCTAGAATCACCTGAGGAATAAAGTCTCAATGTCAGATTGTCTACATTGAGTTGACCTGTGTGAATGTCCATGTTTTTAATTAAATTAATTGATGTGGGAAGAGTCGGCCCATTGTGGGCAGCACCATCCCCAAGGCCTGAGTCCTGAACTGTATAAATGGAGAAACCGAGGTGAGCACAAGCAAGCGAGAGTTCATTGCCTGATCTTTACTATGGATGCTACTGCTTCTGGTACCTGCAACTGTGATTTTCTACCACAGTGAACTTCAGCTTGGAATTATGAGCCAAATAAGCCCTTTTCTTCCATAAGTTGCTTTTCGGATGATATTTTATCACAGCAACCAAAATGAAGCTAGGACAGATCATGAATACAAAACTCACTTATGTTTTATCTACACGTAGCCTGAAAGTAATTTTATTCACTATATCATGTTTACCTGTTTATCACAGTGATTGTTGTATATGGTTAGGTATGATACTTGTGGCATCATGCTGGTGCTCAAAATCTTTGGAATACTTCAAATTTCACATTTTCAGGCTACAGAAGCTTGACCTGTATTCAACAACCTGAAAATTTTGACTTATTCATTACAACAGAAGCAAAATCAAATGAAAAATTGGGATGAAAATCTGTACCATATTTTACAAATATTATTAATATGAAAAGAAAATTTTTTTCCGAGTGGTGGTGGCACACGCCTTTAATCCTAGCACTCTGGAGGCAGAGGCAGATGGATCTCTGGGAGTTCAGGGCCAGCCTGGTCTTCAAAGAGAGTTTCAGGACAGCTTCCAAACCCACAGAGAAACCCTGTCTCTAAAAATCAAACAAAAAAATTTTAAGGAATATATATTTTGTAGATAAGTAAGCAATGGTCATGAACAGTCAATCCATCAAGAAAAAGACTTAAAATTTTTTGTAACCATATAAAAAACTTCAATTTCACTCAAAGTGGAGAAGAAAGAGCAACAGAAAAAATTTTTGTGTGGAAACTCCAATAATGAAGCTGTTACTTACTTTGCTAATTGAAAACTATTCTTTCAAAAACTAAAAAGAAAAACTCAGTTACCTACAAAGAGGTGGCAGTGGCAGAAATGAAGGGAGATGAGTGGTAAAGCTATATGTACATTATTTTTTATAATATTCTAACTTGCAAAGTCCAAAGTCAACAAAGTTGAAGGAAACTTACAAAGTCTATAACTGTGAACAAACAGAAACAAGTGAGCCAAACCATATTTTAAGTAAACAGTACATGTGCTCTGTGGAAGAAATAAAGAACCAACTCAAGCCACTTTTAAGTACTAGCTAAGGAATTCCAGAATTGCAAATAAATCTTGGACTTGTCATAGCAGGTTTGCTTTTATAGTGATAAAGGCGTGTGAAACCATTTTATGCACTCTGAGGGGATGAGCAAATTGAATGAATGTGTTGGCATTGTTGGAAGCCAGAGGGCTTACTGCAGAAAATAGACCTGAGATCTGTAATGGAGGAAGAATTGCAGGGAGCTTTGTGAATACGGATTAAAATTCAAGGTATCATGAGCTCACAATCTTTATTACATACATACACATACACACAGGTTTTCCTAAAGGAGCCTCATCCCAGTATACACATGTAGAATGGCATGTTCCCCACAAGTGCATGCATTTGAACACTTGGTACCCCGCTGCTGGTGCTGTTTGAGACAGTTAAGGAGGTGTTTCCCTGCTGGAGGATGTGTGTCACTGGAGGCAGGCTTTGAGAGTCTAAAGACATTCTCCATGTCCAATTCACTTCCTCTGCTTCATGCTTGTGTTTGCTCTCAGCATCATTCTCCAGCTGCCCTACCTACTGCTTGCCACCCTGGCTCCCTGCCATGATGTTCACATCCCTCTGGAGCTACGAGCACAAATGAACCCTTCTTTCTATCCAGTGGTTACATTGGTCATGGTATTTAATCACAGCAAAGAAAATGACCTAATGCATTACCTATCGTCATCCCCAAATGCCATTTTCTACTAAAGGGGATGGGAACTCCTGTAGCAATACTGATTCCAAGAGTAAGAAAGATTAACAATGCTAGGACACTGCTGGGAGAGAAAAGCTGTCAACAGTTTCACCCACCCTGTGAACTGGCTATAATGACAACCTGTCAGGCAGGGTATGCCCACTGGTGTGGACAGTGGCATGACTGTGAGATCAACCGTGTTCTGATTGGTTGTACAGCCTACTTCATGGGAAGAAATGCATGCCAGGTACTGTAAACCTGGTCAAAAGCCTAGGTCTATGGAAGTTCCAAGATGGGTGGTGTCTATGACAGTTTTGCTTAGGGGACATGTAGTCAAATTTCTGTCTGTGTATTTACAATTATACAGTAGAGAAGAGTTGCACTCAGTCCTGCTTCAAGAAGCTTCCTTTTGCAGCAGGAGATGGTTAATGAACAAGCCCATAACTGGTCAATATGCTGAGAATAAGTGACTTTTGTGAACTCAACCCTAAATAGGACACCTGCATCACATCATCCTCAAGGCCCAAGAAACAGCATGGAGCAGGGACAGAAAGACCATTAAGAGCCCAAGGATGGGGAAGGATGCTATGCCACGATGTCTTCTGGGTATGACTTTGCTGTTAAAATTATGAACACAGCACCCATGGCTACCTGCACAAGAAAAAATAGACAAACAGAATTATAAGAGGCACAGCAGAAATGGGACGGATAAGGGTTAGCAGGGTTATGGATGCTGGGCATTGGATCTGGGTCTTCTGCAAGAGCAACAAATGCTCTTAACAGCTGAGACACCTCTACAGCCTCCTTCTCTTACTTTGATTGGAGTTTAAATATTGTTGTAAGACTGTAAGCTGTCTCTTTCATACATACGTATATGGATAAACAGGTACATAGATGCTCATATATCTGTCACAGGTGTTGTATTTAATACTCCTAATATGCTCCCCTTTTAACAAATTTTAAAATCATTCCTTTTAACAAATGGAGGTGGTTTTGTTGTTGTTGTTGTTGTTGTTGTTGAAGACCTCTGCATAGTAGATGCACATAAAAAAATAAAAATTAAAAAGACATCAGCATTATTTACTTCAGTAGAGTTCTCTCATGCCTGTAATTCTAGCATTTTCAAGGCTAAGGAAAGAGGATTGCCATAACTGCTCCCTCCAACAAGAGAGTGAAGGGGGGAAAACTGATGAGAGGCAGGAGAAAAGTAAAGAATGAGAAAGGAAGGCAGGGTACCACTTACTAAATGTTACATTTTAAAAACATCCCTTAACTTATTCACACACACACACACACACACACACACACACACACACAAATATAATAAAACAACCCTCCCCCCAAACCCTTAGAAAACCAAAATGAAAGAGGGAATGGAGAGGAGACACAAAAGAGAGAGAGAGAGAGACATTAGGAGGGCTAATGAGAGAGGAGTTGAATTCCCTCTGTGCTGCCTCAAACCATTCAATCGCAGTAGTGAAGGGCACCCGAAGAGAGAACGTGATCGCCTTCCAAAGAGAAATTAATTACTTTCTTAGATTTGAAACCTTTCTAATGAAACATTTCCTGTTGCCCAGCAGCACCTTCCTAATTAATGATCTTTAGTTTCTCAGGTAAGCGCGTGCTGCATAATTCCCTTCTCGGCTCTTCATGGGAAGAGGCATTTATGATGTGAGCTATGAGAACAGAAGCGCTTTTGGTGCAGGATGGAGCTGGCAGTTGGAGTGGAGCACACCACTGCTGTGCAACTAAGAGCCCCAGGCTTCGGGGATCTCTGCCCCCTGGCATGGCAGAGAGTTCTATGGGCTGACTCGAGGCTCCAGCACACTCTCAAAAGATCACTGCACCGTTAACTTCTAAATTACTGAGAACAATGGTGAAGATCAGTAGAAAACACAAGCTTTACAGCATAATTGAAGAAGTAGAATACTGAAAGCTTTGAGCCACAGGAGCTCGGGTCTCAGCTGCTGATTAGAGACGACGGTTCTGAGCTTGTCTCAGGAAGCTCCCTTTTGTCAGATGGAGGACAAATTTGAAATAGGGTTCGTTTACAGATTTTCATATGGGTTGGAAAAAAAAAATAAGAGCCAGAGGTTGGAAACAACCCCCTAAGGAAAATAGAAATACTGATTAATTACTTGCCATTAATAAAATTGTAATGGAAAATTAATCACTCACAAGTTTTTCACATGTCCAAATGAAGAACGCCTAATTATGCAGGACATAAATAAAAGAAAGCCTCCACTAAAGTATGTTGTTTAATCAGAGAATGGAGACTGAAACCCACTGTGTCACCAAGAGCACAACTTCCTCACTTAGCTCGGATTCCATGGCATTTCTTTGCTATACCTAGTGAATGCCTGCCTTTGTTTGAGTGCTAATCCTAACCAGTAAAGCAATCCTTTTCTTTTACAGCCTGACCCTGTTTGACCCAGAATAGAGATGCCACAGAGGACTGTGTTATGTCTATCTCTATGTGTGGGGATTTTTGGTTTTTGTGTTTTGTTTTTTGGGTTTTTTGTTTGTTTGTTTGTTTGTTTGTTGTTTGTTTCCAAGTGAACAGTTTAGAGGAATGGGGGCTTTTGTTTGTTTGTTTGTTTGTTTGTTTGCTCTTCCTAGCAATGGAAAAATCATGCTTAATCACTACTCAAATCCACCCACCTCATTCCATTTCTATAAGTGTGGTTGAGCTGCTGTGGCTGATGTGATGTCTGAGACTCAAGCTCCCTGAGAATGCCTCTGCCAAAAGCTAGCCTCTTAAATGGAAATAAGGAACTAAAGCCTCCTTAAGCAGATCAACAGGGCAACCCTTCTCCTCACTGGAAAGCAGCCTTCTAAGAAGAGAGTGTCAGGGTATATGTGCGACTTGCTGTGGTTCTTCCGACCGATGGATGCCTCAGCTTCTGTTCTGACCAGGTTGACCAAGCAGTACCAAGAATCTCTGCTGCCCACTCCAAATGCACTCCCATCAAAGTTTCTTTCCTGTCCTTTCCTCCTTTTTCTAAGACCAGGTCACATTCGGTGCCGATCACTTTACATTAACTTAAATACCTCCGTGTGTGTGCAAAGCTAAGCTCTGTCCCATTCGCCAACAGATCTTTGTTATCCGTTTCTAAACTCACCCATCCCTCTCCTTTGTGTGAGATAAACTCAGAAATGACTGTGCTATATCTTGCTAAACATTAATGTATTCAGGAAATAAGTAAATGTAAGATAAGAAGACATGAATACATGAGAAATGTAAATGCATATTGGAGCCAATTAAGTGCCAGCAAGAATGTATTGTGTATGCTAAGGTCATATGAAAAGATTTCTGAAAAATATTGGGGGGATTAGATGCCAATATATCCTTTGTTATGTAATTAAATATATGTGCTATAGGGAAATATAGATAAGATTAAAGAAAATTAAAATCTCCCTGCTCTTAGTGCCTAAAAACGACACTGCTAACCTTTGGCGGGCATCCTTTCAGATTTTACACCCTTACATAGCTATTGTTTTCTTACAGTCCTGGACTTGCACTGTATGATCAGCGTTGTAATGTGCCTGCTCTCTCAACAAATATAAATTAAAACATTACTTAGGGCTACATTTGTTTTTGAGTTTTATGAATATCTTAATTTGCTGATCCAAACCTTAAACTATTTTAATACCATACATATATCCATTGGCTTCATGATTGATTGGTGACAGTTAATGCATTCTGATCAGGCTCCCTTAAAGCCTAATATCCTATCAGAACACCAACAATCACGCTTTGCCTTGCAGAAGCAAGCACCTTCTGAAATCAGGCCACATACATCACTTTATTCTAACAGGCTTTCGCTCTTTGGGCTCATCTGCTATCAATTAGGGTGATAAGCAAACACTTCAAAAGCCAGCTTTTCAATTATGTTTTCCACCTTCTTCTGAAATGTTCCTGCCATTGCATATCATGTAGTCATTTTGAAAAGGCTTCATCTTTGCAACCAAGTGATAACTTTAAAATCAAGAATCTGAACCAATTAATTCCTAACATTAATTACTTCTTTTTAAACAAAAGGCCCTTAAAAGTAAGTGACGCAGATAGACTTTTTATCCCACTAACGTCCCTTATCTCTTCCCCCCAGCTCACAGTTCTGTTGACAACTCATGCTCAGACTCAAATCATCATTCAAATCATAATTAAAGCATAATTCTGAGCTCTCTTTGCACACACAGTAATTCACTACCTCCAGATGCAAAAGCCACACAGAAATTCCTATAGACTATTATTAGCCTGAAAGGAGCAGAATTAAGATGCAGAAAAGTATCTGCTATAGAAAGTAAATATTTTGATTTTAATTACATTATTACCTTGTTTTATGCTACTAATTACCACAATTTATTGTATAATTGACTCTCAAAGAAAAAGAACATAGTGCTTTTGCAGTCTCAAACTGAAGATAGTATATACTAATGCTTCTCCTAACCCCTCAGTTCCCTTAAAAATATGTGAGATATTTTTCTAATCGGTTTGATAAATCTCTTTCCTGTTCTGCACTAATATATAAAGTTATTGTATACTACTGTTATTTGCTGATTTATCCCTCTATAAATCACACAGCAATAAAGAGTGTATTCTCAAGCCAAGAATAATATATTTGTCTTCATTTCTTAGCACCCAGTTCAGAATGTGAAACTTAGTGGGTGCTCAATAAATTTTATTGAATAAATTAGTGAATTAATCACTGGAAGGTTTCCCTTAACTTGACAGCACAAAAGTATTATTGTTGAATGCTAGCTAGTATCCATTTCAGCCTTTACAGATTAACAACCTGCAGCCTTTAGAGCAAAATACTGAACATTAGAAATAATAATAGTTGGCCACAGATTGAAAACAAATGAACTCATTCTGAGACGCGGCAGTCATTCATAAGCCACTTGAGCTGCCCTCTCACAGTTTATGACCTCAGTCAAGGCTTTCTAGTGAAATAAAGGCTGTGTTCACTCTGGGGCCATCTATTGTTCTCTCTGTAACTTGTACCAAATTTTAAAGGTTACAAATACTCGCAGTTGCTGAGCTCATCCGTACACACACAGATGCTGTTCTTTTACCCACTGCAAGTTTAAGGATGTGCATCCCCTTGATTCATAATAACCTAATCACAAGCACCTTGAACTCAGGATGTTCTTCAAATGCCATGATTTATTGTATCCTCCTTGGCCACATAATAGTCAACCTCATCAAATTCAACCAGGCCAGCCTGACTCTCCTAGGAGCAGCAGCTGCCACTAAAAAGTGAAGAGATTTTTTTATATATAAGAAACTATAAACACTTGGGATTCTTTTTTCAGATTATAGAAATTCTGATAAATTATGTTGGAAATGACAATGAAGTGAATGAAAATAACTCCATTAAACACACACAATTTTTCTCCACCACTTCTAAATGTACTTCTATCTTATTGCTCTGCTTTTTGTTTAATTTCTCTTGAACTAATGTGCCCTCTAATGGTTAAAATAAAAATGTAACAAGAACCACAGATCAAGTGTCAATATCACTGATTTCAAGGATTATTTCCATTTAAAAGTAACTTCTCTGGCTTGAACCTTTACCCCTGAGATTAAAACAGATGTCTTTTTAACAAGTAACAAAAGACAAAAACATTGTGTTTGTTTTTTATGACAGGAAGTGCATATGGGCTACAGCAAACAGACTTTTGCCAAATGGATTTAAATGCCGGTTGCCAGTTTTAAAACACATTAGCTATTTGTATTTATAGCTACTACTTGCATGCTTATGGTAAAGTATGGAATGTGACTGTACCTAATCTAGTATTATATATTAAGCATTTCATTTAAGGAAAATATTATTCTAAAAATAGACCGTTTTTGGTTCTTCACATTTGTTTCTCTAATCTAAAATGAAAATCTATCTTCATCATGCCAAGGAATACAAAATATGCGAACAAGTTAAGTACTTGTGCTGTTAGGTTCACAATTCCTTGTCAATGTTCAAACATTTCTTTTTGGCTTCACTGTAATGCCAGCAAATAACAGGGGTTAAGAAGTTACCCAGGTGACTTAAACATTGGGACAAAGCAGGAGTTTGGGGTGAATGCTTCAGTAGTTTACAGTGCTGCTTACTAAGTTGTAAACGTTGTATTTTTATAATGTGACTTATTTCCAAAAGGAAATAAAAAACCAAGCCATAGATAGGCAGTGGCATGCTCACACCTTCTGCTTCCCCCCCCACCACTGTGAGCACTTAGGTAATCTGCTTCTCACCAAAATGACACCCTGTCAAGAGGGACATTCCCGTCATGAGTGTTCAAGGAAGCAAACAGTTAAAACTGTTCAACCTTGTCCTTACTCCAGAAGATAAATTCATTTTTTTTCCTATTATGTATTAGGAACTGTCACTCAGGTAAACTGACCTACCACAAAATTCCACAAAATCTTCAATGAAACAAAATGAGGATTTAGAATTATTTTGCAACTTGCTACTTTTTGTATTCATCATGGGAATAGCCTATTTTATTACAGAAAAAAAGTCTGTTTTGTACATATGTGTATATTAGTAAAACCACCTTGGCAATCTTAGTGTTTTAAGAGAATACAAACATATGAAGAGCAATTCAGAATGAAATATAAGAAAGTCAAATTCTAATTCTGTCTGGGAAACAAGTGACCTTGAACAAAAACATGGAAGATTACCCAGCCAAAGAGGCAATGAAATCAGGTCTTTACTAATTTAAATTCTTTAAATACACATTTTGCATTTAACCTAAAATTATAATGTATTAGCTTTCTAAATTTATTGTTTTCCTTTTTTGATTCCATTATTTTGACCTAAAAATGATAATAGTAAAACAAAATATGGTGAGGTAAATATGTACTGGGAAGAATTTTTAAGTGACAACAGCTGAGAATTAAGGCAAGTAATCTCTACTGGTACTGGCCCTTTTGTAAGTAAGACAATCTAGTTATCTTTTGTTTGGCTTGATGTATGTTTCACCTCCATACTTTGAAGGTAGGAATTACTCCATTCATGTGAGTTCCTCGTGGTACCATTATTTAGTTACAGGTTTATCAACATCGTCAGGATTAATCGTGTCATGTTTAATGAATAGAATACAGCTGCCACCCAGTGAAAGAATTATCAGTAGTGTGCTCTCGTATTCTTAAAGAAAATCTTAGCTGCCATGTTCCAAAGGGTTTTAAAGTATATTCAGGATCCACCAACGTGGCTGAATGTATAGAGTCACTGGCTGCCAATCCTAAGCACCTGAATTTGATCCTAGAACCACATGGTAGAAGGAGAAAACCAATTTCAGCAAGTTGTCCTGTGACTTTCACACATGTACACACGTGCGCACACTAATAATACTAATAGTAGTAAATGTAATTTCAAACTTTAAAGCATATGCAATAAACACATTTGCATCAAACTCTATGTAATAACAGATAATTGGCATTAAGGGTGAAAAGCTATCTAAAATGTCAACACAACTCACATTGGACAGAATTTGACATGGGGGTTTCTTGCTCTGAGTTTTTCAGTCCTGAAATTCCGTAGTTTGAGGACAGTGGGGCATGAAGGGACACTGGTCACCCAATAGTTCCTCTGTGATTTCTCAGCATAGCACTGTCCTAGTGGATGTCTGTTAAGTGATCTACAGCAGTTTAGCAGTAGCCAGGATTGGAGGCTGTGCCTCACTAGCCTCAGGCATTGATCATAAAACCTCCTCCTTTCCCTGTTAGCGTTAGCTCCTTCCATCCTTTTATTTTCTATGCATATAATGAATTCTCATACTTTAAGGGGGGAAAAATACCGAAACCAAGATTATGTGTAGGTCATTCGTAGGTTGAAGCCATGTCAGTAGCCTGTATTTCCTACTCTGCTCCTCCCTACAATTAGAGGCTACTACTATATCCATCTACTCACCTGTACTCACCACTGGTCTTTATCCCTACTCTCACAATACCATGTATAAGACACACTGGAAAGAACCTGAGAGTTGTGCATAACTATACTTTCTTTAGCTTCTGATCTCTGGGACCAAGTAATTTATCATTTACTTCACAACCCCACACTCATAGTTTTCCCTCACCCCCACCAAAGATTGCAAACCTCTGAGATCTGCACCATCCTTAAAATATCACTGCCATTTCAGAACTGACTCTTAGGCCTTCTGTCTTAGCCAGGATTTCTGTTGCTGTGATAAAGCATCATGACCAAAAGCAACTTGAGGAGGAAAGGATTTGTTTTGCTTACAGGTAACACTGAAGGAAGTCCAGACAGGAATTCAAACATGGCAGGAACCTGGAGATAGGAACTGAAGCAGAGGCCATGGAAGAGTGCTGCTTACTGCCTTGTCCAGCCTGCTTTCCTACAGGACCCAGGACCACCAGCCCAGCAGTGGCACCACCCACAGTGATCTGAGCCCTCCCACATCAATAATCAACTAAGAAAATGCACTCCAGGCTTTCCAACAGGCCAGGTTTATGGAGGCATTTCCTCAGTTGAGCTTCTCTTTCCCCCAAATGACTCTAGCCGGTGTCAAGTTGACATAAAACTAGCCATTGCACCATCAATGATACAGACATAAACAGCAGGCTACGGAAGCTGGTAAAGCTTGGATCCTAGAGCCAAAGTACTGAGGTTCGAATCCCAGCTCTTTTATCTACTAAGTCAATGACCATGGACAAGGAATGTTACCTCTTAGGTTTCCATTTCCTTGCCTTTAAAGTAATAACAAGTCTACAATCTCAAAGAACCATTCTAAGTGTTAATCATGTTCTAAAAATACAGCATTCTAAAATTCAAGAATGTCTGACACATAGTAATCAAAAATGTTAGTTATTGGGTTCCTAGAGATAGCTCAGTGGTTAAGATCAATTGCTGCTCTTCCAGAGGACCTAGGTTTGATTCCCAGCATCCAATTGGTGGCTCACAAACTCCTCCAGTTCCAGAGCATCTGACTCCATCTTCTGATTTCTGCTACACCAGGCCCACACATGGTGTAACATATAAATGCAGACAAACAGTCATACACATAAAATTAAATAAGTAGATCTCTCCCACTTTAAAAAAAAGTTAGCTAGTGGGGCTGGAAAGATGGCTTAACAGATAAAACCCTAGCTGCTCTTCCAGAGGACTCCAGCTCAGTTCCCAGCATGGATGTCAGGCAGTGCACAGCCATGTCTAACTACTGTTCCAGGTATCTATGTGCATTCACACGCATGTGCCCCACACAGACAAATGCATACACATAATTAAAAATAAAATAAACCTGTTGAAGAGTTAGATATTATTAGAATGGCCAATTTAACTTTTTCCTGTGTGAAAATGATAGAACTCTAACAAAGCAAGTAAATTAATTTTAATGTCTCATGCATCTGCAATCCTAATTTCTACTTTTTATAGTCACAGTGATCATAGCTCTGAGTTTCCCATTTTATATCTGTTGTAAGCCCTTTCATTCTCAGATGCATCCATTAAACAGTGAAGTGTACAGCCATCTTCGCCCCGTTATTTTCTTCTGTAAAATCAGGAGAACGAATTTGGCCTCTGAGATCAAAGAAAACACAGGGGTTTGTGCAAAATACATGGAAACAAATATTTGGCTGCTTTATAAATAAAGCTTAAAGTCTTATGAAATGTCAATCTCTTAGGATAAAATAACACACTTTGATATATTTCTAAAACGAGGCAGAGAGCTGCTGTGCTATCTGCGCTGGCTGGGCAGGCATGAGAGGCTCTCTGCACTGCTCACCGCCCAGTCTTTGTTACATGCTTCCATTCTCCTGCCTTTTGGTCTTGAGGTCAGGGAAGGAAGGTGCAAAAATAGAGAGAGAAGAAGCTTTTCAAATCGTTTAAGGCCCTCTGCTCTATTACGTCAAGATTCACCAAGAAGCTGGACATTTTCCCATCCAAGTCCAGAAAACAATCACTTCTCAGCAAATATTAACTCTTCGAGTTAGAGAAGAAGAAACAGAGTCACACGAGTTCTCTGTCACAAAGTGGTGCTACACAGTGACAATATTGAATCTGAGAAGTAATAACACCTTCACTGAGTTCACTGCTAAATATTTTATGGTATGTAAAGCCAAAAATAGCTCCCAGAAGATGACAGAAATGTTTAATGATTAAATATATCACAGGAGAATCGCTTTCATTTCTTATCTCTTTCTCACCACACCAGTTTCTCTAACTCAAATGCCATGCTGCTATATTTATGACCATCTTTCAATTAATCATGATGCTTTTTATAAACAATGCTAGAGATCAAACCCAAGGGCTTGAGCATGTTGGACAAGTGCTATACTGCTGGGCTACACCCGGTATCCACATGGCAAGTCGTTAATTGACAAAACTTACAAAACTGAGCCAAATGCACATCACTTATGATGCACAAGTTACAATCAATACTATTACAAGTAGACTGATTACACAAGCATCATTCATGGTTATGAAAAAATGGAGATCTTTTTTATATCTCAGGAGCCATGTAAAATTTATCTTAAATTAATCACACTATAGTTGCTTGATTTTACAATGAGCCAAAAAGAAACAAAATAAAACATAAAAGGATCCTGCTGAGAATAAGAAATTGTGAAAACAATCATAGAGGAAAAAAATTGTTCTATTCCCGTTTCTTTCAATTATGGATTATGGACACAGTTATATGCAACTTCTATTTCAAGACAGCGTGATGTTTTCTATAATAAGACTCTGAATAAAGGAACTATTACCATAGTGTTTGTCACACAACTGGCTGCCTTTGAAACTAAGAAAGTCTTTTTGTTTCCCAGCCTTGATACCCACTTAAAGTACTGACATTCTGTCTGACTATTTAACCTGTATTTATGCTCATAGAGTCCCCAGAGGGTCGTGTGTGTATGTTTTACTAGAACTGACTCCATTTTCACAAGGGAGAAATAAGCTTTATAATAAGCCTGGAATCGGTTAAGTATCCCACATTTGTCTCTCCAGCAATATGCATAGACTGTTTCTCAACCATGTTATAATTACCTTTAACATTAAAAGAGCATCACCTCAAACCACAGTTTAATATATTAAGGTCTTAAGCAAAGATAGCCTCTAACTCTAACATTTGCCAGGTGTATTCCCTGTCTAGTGGTTCTTCTGGAAGCTTTGCCTAAAACGGTTTGGGGAAGATTAATGTTCTCTAAGGTAACTGTCCACACAGACAGCAGGCAGGGAGGATGGTCATTCCAAAATAATAGTTCCTGTACCCTAGTTTGCTGTAGCCAGATATGAGGTATTACTAATGTAATACCACAAAGAAAAAGGAAGAATTAAAGGGTGCGGGTGAGGTTCGTGATCGAAAGAGATCAAGAATTCTGATGACCTAAAGTATTTTGGAAGGTAGAATTAATTGGAGGAAAGATAATGGCAGTCATCTACCCCTTCGATTTTGCTATAGTGAAGTCTCAGCAGTGATATGACAGCATCCTTTTTAATCCCCACCCCAGAAAAGAAGTCTTTATTGAATGTTTGTTAAGTGTCATTCAATCAGAAATGCCAGCATGGAAAGAGTCCAAGGCAGTAGATTATTAGAGACAATATTTAAAGAATATGTAAAGAATAACACAACTATTCACAGCCTTGTCCTCTGTCATTTGCTACTACTGCAACTCTAGGCCACAATTTAAGTCCTTTGTTTAAAAGTGGGTATTGAAAGCTGGGATTTGTTATCATAGGTCTATGCCAATCAACCATAGATGGTCTAATAGTACAGAATCATGACATAAAGTTTTTAAATGTCCCTATCCTCAAGGGGTTTACTGTCTAAGTGGGGAAAATAAACATAAATACCTATATAAATAAATTGGGACCTGGCAAGATGGATTAATAGGTAAGGGCATCTGAGTCCAGTATCCAGGGCCTGCATGGTAGAAGGAGAACCCTAAACTCCCACAAGTTGGCCTCTGATCTCCATGTGCATCTCTCTCTCTCTCTCTCTCTCTCTGCTTCTCTCTCTCTCTCTCTCTCACACACACAATTATATTGAAAGCAATAAGTGATTTTTAATAAGAAAGAATTTTTACAAGGAACAAAAATTCATTCAGGGGGAGTTAGATTAAAAAATATTGACATAATGAGCGAAATGTATCTAACAAGCAATTGTAGTCTTATGAGGCACTCAAAGAAGGACTGGTAAGCTGACATAAACCAAGAGAAACCTGCCCACCACCAGGATAGGTCATACTTTTTCCTACAATCTGTTCCATTTTCCCACCCTTTCTACAGATCAGATCTCAGCTTGCACATGCGCCTTTAAGACTTTAAGACCTCCAACCTCTAACACCCTCAGCCAATTAATTCACCCTGTCTGTCTCCTTTGAAAGAGAATCTGACTTCATTAATTTCTACTCCAAGGACAGATTCTTCTGAAAGATGGTGTGGTGATGAGGGGGGAGTCATTTCCTACCAAGTGCAGTAATTTCTCAGTAAGACTGGATGGAAAACATAAGGGAAGAGGCCCTCCAAACATACAGAGTGTCATATTCAAGGATATGGTTGGAGCAAATCACCCCATTAAAAAATAAAAAGACCCCAGTATACAGATCCATGGCCAGAAAGCAACTGATGAAGATAGAAGGTAGTCAGGGACAAATGACAACATAAATTTTTCTATCTGCTCAGGGTACACTTTTTCCCTGGAGCTGATGGAGGGGATATTTAAGCAGAGGAAAGGTAAAAGCAGACCTGAATTTAAGACAGAAAACCCCTAAAGTAGTGGTGGTCACATCGTTAATCCCAGCAATTAGGAGGCAGAGGCAGGTGGATCTGTGAGTTGTAGGCAAGAGGTCTACAAAGTGAGTTGTAGGACAGCCAAGGCTACACTGAGAAACCCTGTCCCAAAACAAAGCAATAAAACACACACACACACACACCAGCAGCAGCATGAAGAGTAGATGTAAGGAACCAGGCTGAGTTCCCAGCTGATGAAGTCTCTCCAGTAAGTCAGGGGGAAGGTACTGCAAACTCTAAATGATGCTGCAGCAAAGTGACTGTCTCTTCAGAGTAGGGGAAGCAGTCAAGGATGTTAAATATAAAGGATGGCTAAGTGGTCTGTCTCTGCATTCAACAGTTAACAAAGCAACTCTAAAATCAAATGGGATGTGTTCAGAAATCAAAGGTCCTAAGCTTTAGGATGGAAGGAAGTTTAACCAAACACAGAGCAGGGGAAAGATGAGGGATGTTCCAGATGAGGGAAGAATTCTCTGGAAGGAATTATTATATTCGATATAGTGTGCCTTCTCCCCACTTCCTCTATGGTCGCTGAATATTTTAATCCAAGCAAATAATGGTAAATGGGGCATAAGCACAAGGGGCAACACAATAATTGGTAATTAAGCCTTAATCAACTGCGTGCGCCACTTATCCTGTCTTTGTATTAAAATGTCTGTCAATTTAGCCAGTTACACAAAAGGACAAGAATTCTTTCCTCATAAAACCTTACCTTGTGGGTGCTGGGCTTAATTTTATTATGTATTTAATTAGAAATGTTCACAGTGTTGTTTTCCTTTCAATTCTAAGAATAAAAAGTAAAAGATGAAGAATGTGAACTTCTCGGGTGATTCTGTGACTTTGAAGCCACATATCTGAATATATGATCTCCTGCTTTCCCGTCCAGGAACCCTGGAGAGCAACATTATCTGACTGATTATGAATACATATATTTTCACAAGAATATGCAATCTTAACTGGCTCAGCACAGGACATTGAAGTGACTAAGTATCAAATTAAAGATTGTTCTTTTTTGTGTGGAATTCACTCCAGCAAGAAATTGAACCAGGAGATTTGAAATCCAAAAACAGTAGACCACCTCATGAGACACTATTAATTATTGGTGGGGCCCAGTCTTCTGGTTTCTTATCTCACCATACACCCAGTGCACCCATCCTTTGAAAGGATTGTACCATTTGTTAATGCATTCAGTAACGTTGGATCCCGGCAAGCATGGGTAGTCACCTGCTCCAGGGCTTTTACCCACATTGAGTGTGAAAATGAGCCATAGTTGTCAGTTACAGGCTTTTCAATGGACTTGAAAGCAGCATAGGGGCTGGGAAGATGGCTCAAATGGCAAAGTGCAAAATGTATGAGAATTTGAGTCTGTTTTCTCAATATGCACATAAAGAGCTAGCGCTATATACAGCATGTGCCAACGAGACAGAGACAGGAAGATATCTGGGGCTTGCCAGGTGGCCAGGCTAGCTGAATCTGGTTAAATGCAGGTTCAGTTAAAAACTCAAAGTGGAAAGTAATCTAGGCAGACACCAGAAATTAACCTCTTGCCTCCATACACAGGTATCCATATTTGCACATGTGCCACTGCACACGCACTCACATGTATAAATATGCATACACCCACACTCCAGTGATTTTAAGAGCTATTTTTGTTTAGAGTCTCTAGAGCTCTGCACTAACCCACCAGTTTCTAAATGTCAATTGGGTCTTAGTCCCCTGATGCCATACAATCTAAGTTCTTATTTTATAGATCTTTTGTCAGAATCTGGGTACATGCATAGTGTTTGATTGTTTGGGGGGATTGTTGTTTGTTTTGTTTTGTTTTACTGATCCTATTAAGCCTTATTGTTAAGAATACAAAACTCTTAGCCCATTTTCTGAATAAAACTATTTGTTCAATCATTAAAATAAATAAAATAATCTTCAGCAAACAGCATTAAAAGAATGGTGGAAATTGTAAAGCTTGACTTTAATAAGCTGATCATGGCAGTATACACCTCTCATACTAGACCTCTAAAGACTGACACTAGAAGATTGTGAGTTTGAGGCCAGCCTAAGCTGCAGAGCCAAACTGTGTCTTTTAAAAACAGAAATGCTACTTCAAAGGTAGCAATGTCCCTGTATGTTTCAGGACTTGCTACCACAAAATGCAGAGTCTGGCTATATTTTAGGAAGACGGTGTTTTTGTTTTGTTTTGTTTTGTTTTTTTTCCTGAGCTTCCTTACAAATAGGAAACCTTCTTTGATCTTCTCCCATCTTCCTCTCCCAGAACAGGTAATGAAGCCCAGGAAGGATTTCCCAGCATTCCTTGAAACAGGTCATGGCACTCACATGTGCTCAGAGAAAAGAACACACGTCTCCAAAGATGAAAGAGACACAGATCTTGCTGTGTTCCCCAGTTCACTGCCTCTACATCACACTCCATTTGTCCTATCATAATTCCCCATAACTGAACACTCACCCTCAAGCTTCCTATTTTTAAAAAGTTCAAATTAAGCCAGGCACAGTAGAAGCCCATAGAGGCTGGATCAGAAAGATAGCAAGCTGGAAGTCAATCAGGGCTGTGATGTGAGAGCCATCCTCGAACAAAACAAAACAAAACAAAAGACCTATCAAATTGAACTGTTTTCTTCACATCTCTATTTCTTATGTCACTTATAATTATATCAAATAAATGTATATGCTTGTCTCTTGTTGATCTGTCTTCTGAAATAGAGTCTTCAAGTTTGAACCTAGTATGTATAAAAGGAAAGACATTTCCCCCTGAAATCCAGAGGTGAGTCTTAGGACATAAAAGGAGCAGATGGAAACTGAAACTATAATAATGATAATAATATGTAATAATAAGACAGTAATATAGAATAATATAATAAAACTAAAATCATAAAAGTGGCACAGCTGTACTGTTTACTTTAAAATACAGATTTTCCCCCCAGGGGGTAGATCAGGCAAAGATGAGTTTGTACCTGATAAAATGATTTACAATGTCACCTTGCAATATGAAAAAGCATGGTTCAAGTAGTAAAGATGCATAAAACACAAGCAACCACTTTTTCTAGTGTCTGTACACTAACCATTCTCTATGAGCCTGTTAAATAATAGATGGTCATTTATCAATTTTTAGCTCACATTCTGTCCTCAAAATCTTGCCAAATACCTATGAAAATAAAAATGGCAAGCATATTTTTAACAACAGGCTAAATGATTTAGGGTTGAGTCAGCACTCTGCTTTTTCTCAGTTGCCCAAACAAAGACTAATATATAACCATGAGATCTGGAATCCATAAATGTCAGAAGCACAAAGCGGGTAATCCACATCCCTGTGCAGGGGTGGGGGTAGGTGCAAGAGGAAAGAGAACATGGACATTTTATAGTCATAGTTTATGAATGTGGGTTAAAGGGGTGTTTTCATATTGGCGTAATGTATTTTTTTCTAATGTCTGCGCTGCCTAAGTTCCCCCTATCTGAATCCCTGCCAAGATGGGCCAAGAAGTTTCCCCCTTCTCCTCACCTTCTCCAGAACCCTAACTGATAGATTTTTTTTTCAAGTTTTCCCAACCCTGTTTCTCTTCTGTTTTCATTCCTTGGTTGTGTAATCTCCCCGACCCCCCCGTCAGCCTTTTTTTTTTTTCTAATTTATATTAAATCTGACTCGTGCACAATCAAGTCTATAAATAGACAACGGTGGAAGCTAATAGGATGGGTTTAAAAAAAAACCACAAATAATAGCAATGTCATCTTATTTTTAATTTTAATAGGCTGCTGTTGGGGGGGTATTTTGTTTTCTCGTGGGGGAGATCCTACACTTTTTTTTTTTTTTTCATTATTATAAGCATCTTCACTCAAAGGACTAAACGAGAACCAACATTTCCTGCACCAGCTGGAACCCCAAAGCTAGGAGCCCAAGGAATCCCAAGTGTACAAAAACTTGAGGTGCCTCTACTTTCTGAAGGGAACTTTCTCGGGTCTGGATAAAGTCACCGACATGTCTCTTGTCTCTTGAAAGAAACAAATGTCAGCGCGACCTATTAAAGTCAACCCCGAGCTAAGGTAGTAACAATGAGCTGGGGATTAGCATTGACAGCTCCCTTAATGTGATTCTTTTGGACAGGGATTAATTTAATGTGTTGCTGTCAAATGAAACAAAAAGCGAGATGGATTTACTAATGACTCTATTCCATAGCACACGCTTTTCCACTCCTGATCTATGTCAGAATGAAGCTGACAGCAAGAGAAAATAATTTTTTTAATGAAAAGGAGGAAGATATTCCCTTCTTGACAAACTTTAAAGAAGGGCTTAGCTTGTACTGGGCTCCCAAGAGGATAAACTTAAATTTTGGATGCTGAGCAACCTCGAGGCCCTTTTCCAAGGAGCTGGGCACCTGGTGATCCTTCCTGGCTAAGGCACAAACGTGCAAGACGTACCTAACTTCCCCCAGTTCTCATCCACCTCCCATGTCAAAGTACAAGGCTGAATTAAAGTGCTTCTAAACTTCTTAACTCTAAATTGCTAATCTCTCTACAAGAGGGGATCCAGCCCACCCGGAACACCAGCCTAGTCCCACAGACACCTCTGCAGAAGCTGTGACAGAGAGGGGGCGAGTCAAAGAGCGTTGATCTCTAGGGGGTAAAAAGCCGGTTTGCCAAGTCAAACGCTAAAGCCTCCTTAAAATAGTTGGGGTTTCTTTGTTCTCTCTAACAAAGAAAACTTTAATTCGCACTTCTCTGCGAAGAAAGACATTCCAGACAGGCCGTTTTCGGGTGAAAGGTGTCTCGTCAATTAATAATCATTGAACACTCACTTAAGATTGGCAGGAGCTATTCACTGAACAGGGCGCTTATCACTAAGAAAGCATCGATTTACGGTATAGATTGGGCTCTGTTCTTTCTTGAGATTGCTTTGCGTTTACCTCCAGCGAGGCACACACTCCCCGAGTCTGATGCACTTGTGTATAATCATGGAAGTTAGCGTGAGGCTTATAAATCCCTCTGGGCTCGGGTCTCATCTGGCACCCTAGCAGCGATGATCCCTGCAGCGTCCGAGCTGGAGACCTTATTGCGTGACGCCTGAGGTTCTGGACCGGGAGCTAGCTGGGCACGAGCCGGCTGCCCCCAGCCGCAGCCGCGGTGGAGCTGTGCACAGGGACCCGGAAGCGGCCCACGGACACTGATCTCTGAGCAGCCTCTGCCTCAGCCCCGGGACCGCGAGCTCCACAGCGAGCGAATGCTCCTGTCCCGGCAGCCCCTCCAAAGCTGGGGCCAGGTGACAGAGTTCCATGGCCGGTGACCACAGCTCCCAGCCCTGGGGGGGGGGGCGAGTTGGCCCGCGCTTCCCTTCTTCTACCGCCCCACCACCACCACCCCGCTCTTGCCCAGCTATACGCCGCCTATTTTTTCCCGGGCTTTGGCTACTGATCACGGCTTCTCTGTTTTTTGTCTCCCCAGCCTCCCCTTTCTTCCTACTTTTTCTCCCGCTTCTTCCTACCCCAGACCCAGCACTCCTGGACCCCAGAGGCTCCGCTCCCGGGTCACCCAACAAGCCCCAGCCAGGAAGGACCGCTGACTGTGTCAAGCAGGTTTAAGCCTTCAGCCCCCCCCTCCCCGCTCTGGAGACCACCTCAGCCCCAGAGCAGCAGACCGGCCTTGTCGCCTTGTCCTCAGCACCCTACACCATTAGAGATTCGTGTAGGTCTGTGGTGGTCTGTGGCCGGAGTGGAACCTAGCTCGACCTGGACCTTGGTACAGATAACAACAAATTTTTATAAAAGTTTACATTCGAATAAAAGCATTAAAAATTATATATATATATGTGTGTGTGTGTGTATGTACGTATATACATATATACACACATATATACATACATATATATATTTACAGCAAGCCAAATAATACTTTGTTATGTAAATATATAAATGCACACACACGTATATGGGCCAAAGCTACTCAAAAAATTAAAATATATTCTTTAATTTTTACCCATAGAAGGAGACATGGATCGATTTAAATGTAAAAGTTAGCTAGAAAAGGGAAAGTTCAAACGCCACAAAACTGGATTATCTAAAGGTAATTCGTGCTTATTTCCTGCAACATTTCAAAGATTCCTTCTATACGTTGTTTCTTAATAACAGAGTGCTATGTACACCATCATAGTATATAGAGCACAAAGAGTATAAATACAACGCCATAGACCATAACCAAAGTTGGTATAAGAACTTTATTTTAAAAGCAAAGCTGGGAGTGCCGGACTCTTGTAAAGAAAGCTAAATAGAGAAATTGAAGTTGCTTGCAGGTTACTTCAAACTTGTAAGTATCAAGTTTCCTTTGAAATTATTTCTCATTTTTATGAGAATCTAATTGAGGATCACCTGAAAAACGGTGGGGGAAGGAAGACAAGGAGAGAATTACCAGTTGTGTGCCTGGATTGCTTGAAAGACTAAAAGAACCACAGTGCCACCTTGTGGGAGAAAGAGGTTTCTTTTCCTTCCTTGGCATCATGGTTTGCCTTTTTCTTTTTTCTTTTCTTTCATTTCTTTTTTTTTCCTTTCCTGCAAGGGGAGATGGAGGAAGGAGGACACATAGAGAGAGAGATTAAACCACCTAAGAGACTGGCAGAAATTTTATTTATTTGGATAAACAGTGCTATTATTCTGAGTTATTTAGCTTTTAAAATTACAGCAAGCCAAACAGAACAACATTTAGCATTGAGAAAAGTTATAGTGGGTTAGATAATCTGAAAATTAGAATGTTTGCTTGAAACAGTAAATATAAAATTGTGTCTGTTCCCTAAAAGAATGATTCTTCATAGGTTTCACTATTGAATATTTAAATCTTTTAAAGGAAATGAAGTTTCTTTGTTTATCTGCTTGCCTCTGGAAAGGGTATATTCTTAAGTAAATATAAAGCCATCTTACTTTTAAAAGCTGCTTTCTGGTTCTAACTAAGAAAGGTAGAGAAACAATTTATAGAACCTACAAACATGACCCTAACAACAGAGTTGTTAAACATGAAGAGACTGCAAGCCATACACCCAAACGTTAAGAAGCAAACTACAAAAACCCAAAGCCAAGAAGTGCAAACTAAAAGCCACCCTTATTCTACTGTACAGCTAGAAACAGCTTACAGTGTGAGTGATTCCCATCTTCTGCAAGGCAAGGTGGGATCAGGGGTTACCTCTAGGCATCCTTTGTCCTTTGTATTTTAGAATCACAGGACTACTATATCCCTCTGACCTTCAGGAAGGACTAAATCAAAGGTATCCCAGGAAGAGACCAGTGTATTTCAAACTGTGTTCAACAGAGCCCCAGGGGTTGTGAAAAGATTATGAGGGAAAGGAAACAGAGAAACCCCCCTCACTCCCATCTCAGCAAGCATGCTGCTTTCATCATCTTTGTGCCCAGGAATTCTACCCAAAACCGTAAGCAAACTGCAGAGTCCACGGCTACAAAAAAGACTGTATGCAAACTGCAAAATCCATGCCTACAAAAAAAAAAAAAAAAAAAAAAAAAAAAGTCTATGCACACTACAAGAGTCCACGACTACAAAAGGGTTAGAAAATCACCAAGTTAGCCTAACCTAGTTTATAAGTCTAACAAAGAATTACTCCTAAAATTCTAAAATTGCTCTGGAAGCTTCCTGAAAGTTTATTAACTATGTGCGTGCCCGGCAACCCACCAAGCTTCCATATAATGTGTTCATTCTTCCTTTTAAACATTTATTCACTATAAAATTTAATGTTAAAATTTAAAAAAAAATGGACCCAAAATAAATGAAGACAACCCCAATCCGTTCACTCCTGGAGGGACCACAGCTGCATTTTGATTTCTGTCTCACACTTTTCCTGTGGTTTTCTTGCACAAAAATACAGGTACCTATCCAAATACCACAACCTCAGGAAGAATGGATCACATACAAATGCTTTCTTCTCGGTTACATGAGAACATCTTTCCAATGGTTCACTCCTTGCAAAAAAAACTCCATGGTACTCAGGACACAAGTGTACACTATTCATTTAATTTTATCTGCATTGGTCAGTATTTGCATTTTTTCCTTATTCTTATACTTGTTCTCTCCTTTGTCTAAAACATATTCCCTATACTTTTTGTCTGGCCAACATTTACAAAATGTTTTAATTTTTATGTTACTTCCCCAGAGAAACCACACCATCAACTTAATGGGCTTTTGCTGTCTTGCTTGCTTGTTTTGTTTTGTTTGGAGGTCTCATTGTATATATAGCCTGGGCTATCCTCGGATTTATGGTAATCTTCCTCCCTTGGCCGCCCAAGTGCTGGGATTATAGGTATTGGCCACCTTGGCTAACTGCCATCAATTTAAGAAACAATAATTTCAAAGCCTTAATACATAGTTTCTCAACACAATACATTTTCCTCTCCTGTGTAAAATACAAATGATAGCCCCCTAATTAAATTCTTCATAAGAAATAAATAAACCTACATATAGTTTTAGGTATTCTACTTCCACACGAAAACAATTGTTATGTTGTTGTTTTGAAGAACTATTTGGCCAGGTCCATCAATATTTAAAATATATCTACCCTTCGACCCAAAGTCAAAGTAGCTTTCTTTACATTTATTTATTTTGTGTGGTTGAGTAGAGAGCTGGGTCTCTCCCACTGGGTCCTGGGAATCAAACTCACGTTATGGAGCTTGATGGACAGTGTCTTTCATAAACCTTCTCTAATGCCTCTGGGTAGCTGAACACTCATACAAAGTTCATTGCTTCATTCAACATCCTTACCAGCTATCCTTAAGTCCCAGTCATTTTAAACGTTTCTTAAAGAAGAGTAATTAGAAGAAGCCTAGAAGAACTTAGAAGGGTAAGCTAAACCTACACATGATTAATAATCACACAGCATCTGTCACTACAAGTTGTGATAAATAAGAATAAGGAGTTTATTTTATTTTAACACAAGAGTTTCTCTTCTTAAGTTCAAGGACAAGTTACTGGGGAAAAGGATTTCTATTTTTGTTTCCACAGAAAATGAAAAGCTGTGGATTCCTTCCAGACTAATGTGGTTTGATCAAGCCAGACCACCTGAAACAGAGTACCAGGTGATTCTACATTCAAAACAGCTGGACCAAGCAGCATTACAGACTACAGCCAGGATTTCTGAATCTTCTTAGAATCCCCCATGACAGCGCCCCTTACCAGCAGGAAGTAGTTTGGAAAGAACATTGCCCAAATTCCCAAATATTGTCTATAAATGTTTTCATTTAAATGGACTTGGTTATATAAAATAAATATATTTTTTTTAAAAAAAGAGTTTCTCTCCAAAAAGCTACAAAATGTCATCAAATCTCTCATCATACTTCAGACTTAGTCTTAAGTGGAATATTTCTGAAACATCTTACATACAGGCACCTACCTTTTTCTTCCTTTTTCTTTATTTCAGTTTACCTCAACAGACAAGCTAAGTCAGAGGAACCTTTGAAAATGATAATTTTAGATGTTGTCCAAATTTTATTGTTAGGATATTATTAAGACATTTAAGTATTTTTATCTTATTGGTTCTTTTTACTCTTCTGAGTTTTTTTTCAAATAAGGATAAAATGTAATCAAAGTAAATAAATACTACTCTGCAGATAAAGCCACAAACATAAGCTTTTGAAAGGATGGAAAAATTTAGCCTAATTCTCCCTAGACTCTGCCCCCTAGCAGCAAGTAGGCAAAGGTCATTCTTGACTGTTTACCACAGGGTGGGTTTACCAACAGCACCTGTGAGTAAATGAGAACAGGAAATGAGCCGTGCCACACTACCCAGGAGCCCTAGCAAAAGCAGACTTCCTGGGAAAAGTGTGGGCTTGGATAGTTCAAATTGATTGGTCCACACTGGATGCTATGAGATGATTGGTTTGTAATGCGCGGGCTTTGTTGTAACCCTATAAAAGCTGCCTGAATGCAGGGTTCCCAGTCTCCACACTCCATGTGGAGTGTGGCTGCGGGCCCCAGTGTACTGGAATATAAAAGACCTCATGCTTTTGCATCAAGACCACTTCTCGTGAGTGATTGGGGGGCCGCCTTTCCTGAGTCGGGGGAGTGAGGGTCCATGCCCTCCGCAGGTCTTTCACTTTCAACTGGCCATCAACTCCAACTCAGCATTATTTCAAAATCACAGCTAATAACATGGTCTAAAAGATTTCAAATTCAGCACTGCCTCCAACAGACAAGAAAGCTGACCCTTCCCCTTAGTAGCTGCAGCCCTCAGGAGAGTGGGCCCTGCTCCTCCCCTGAGCAACACAGGAGAGCTGACCATATTGACTGGGGTGCAGCACAACCTCCTAAGAATGTGAGCATAGATCTGGTCCTGCCCTTCATCTGCTATATGGTGGTATGGGTGAGCTAGAAATGCACTCCACCCCCCCCAACCCTCCCCCACAGCCCTTCACTGCCTGTGGCAGGTGGGACAGCTGGCCCTGAGGTCATAGAAATGGGAGAGCTGTACCTGCCCCTCATCAGTTGCAACACTTGGGAGAGCAGGCCCTGCACCTCACCTGGGCAACATAGTCGAACATTGAAAGTGTAGATTGGGGAAATCCAACCCTGAGGGCATAAAAGAAGGAAAACTTGCCCCGCCCCCTTGCAAGGAGTAAACTAGCCAGGGCAGTGATGGAGAGCTCACCCTAGTGGTGAAGATGGGGGAGACCTGGAGAACTGGTGGGCTGACCAACCCTGCAACTACCCAGGCCTGGAACCAGGGTTACCTGTTGGCCCACCCCAACATCCACCCCATCTATGAAATGCTGGAGCATGGGAGGGGCTGGTCCTGCAAACCCAAAGCTGTAGGATCTCCATGACACAGAGCAACAACATGATACTCAAGAGGAGCCCCAGTGAAGGCCCAGCATGGATAGTGTGGCAGGGATCAGGGGCCTCAAACCAGACCAATAACTCCTTGCAATGAACACTTGGATGTAAGGCTATATGGATAAAACGGTTTAATGTGTGACTCACTGTGTCACAGTATGGCTTTCATGACAAGATTTATTTTTTTTTTATTTTTTTTTTTTTTTTTTTTTTTTTGACTGTTAAATTTTATTTTATTTTGGGGGGATGTTACAAGGGCAGAGAGTGGCTAAGAAGGGACAGGAAATTAATGGGATTTCAATGCATGATATGAAAGACACAAAGTATAAATTAAAAGTCAGTTTTGAAAGGATTTCAAATTCAGTATACAGAAGGCATTTTGTGGGTCTATGCTTAATACATTCATCCATACTGAAAAGGTTATATATGACACTCACCAGTCAAAATTACCTCCATTGTATTGAAGAAGTAAGAGCTAGATAAAGCATATGACTCATATCAATGGATTAGTGTCAAAGAATACGTTGTAATAAGAATAAGCCGAGCTGTGGACATGTCTGAGCATGTCTGGAACACAAGTACAAATCAACCACAAAGTTCTTTTTATAAAAGAGACCAAGGACACTGCAGGAAAAATTACTCATCTTCAGACACAGACTTTCAAGGTGCCAGATGAACCCAGTGAGCTAGTGCCAATGCAGGTGATCGGGCTGTGTTAATAAGGTCAGAAGTGGATGGGTGACTGGCTCAGCCATCATCAGAGAAGCTTCCTCCTGCAGCAGATGGGAGCAAATACAGAGACTCAGAGCCAGACTTTATGCAAAGACTGGGGGACCTAAGTATACTCAGCCATAACAGGATGTCTCCATTGAACCCTCCCCCTCAGGGATCAGGGAGCCCAGAAAAAGAGAAGGCAGAAAGAGTATAAGAGCCAGAAGGAGGACAGCAAGAAGGCAAGGCCCTCCATATTAACAAGTTCAATGCACATATGAACTCACAGAGACTGTGGCTGCATGCACAGGGCTTATACAGATCTATACCAGATGATGTCCTGGAACACATGTACCAGATGATGATGTGGACAAATGCCCCTATTCCTAAACCCAAATCAATCTCCAGTTAATAACCACTTGCAAGTGAAAAATTAGTTTTCTCTAAGGGAGTCTCTCTGAGGAAACAAGCTACTCTTAAGGGCAGGGTGTGGCTAACAGAAAATGAACTCAATGGCATCTTTGGAGGTTCCTTGTCTCCTCCTGGGCTTTTCCTTTTTTTTTAATTCTATTTTTTACTTATATATTTTTTCTCCCTTTTAGCCTTTGTGTCTATATTGTGACTTTGAGTTTAATGTCTTTATGGGATTCCTGAGTATGAGGAGAGCGAGTGGCCTCTGCAGCTTTGTCAGTTTCTTGCGTCTTTTCTTGGGCTCTTTCCCTTCTCTTGTGTTGTTTCGTTTGTTTTATTTTGTTTTTGTCCTATTCCAATGTGTTAGTTTTTGTTTTATCTTACTATAATCTAACCTTATCAATTTCCCTTGGAAGCCTGTTTGTTTTCTAATAAGAGAAATAAAAGGGGTAGTAGCTATGGATGGGAGGGAAGGTGAGGAACTGGAAAGAGTAGAGGGGAAGGGAACCATAACCAGGATATGTTATGTGTGTGAGAGAGAAAATCTCTTTCAATAAAAGGAAAAAGAAAAACCAACAACCATAAAGAAGACTGAAGGACTCATATTAAGTAAATAAGTAAATAAGGTCGTGTCAGAATAGGGAGCAATCCTCCAAGCACTGGTGAGAATTTCAGAGGCCAGAATGATCTTGAAGGAATAGGGGACAGAGAGGAAACAACCAGGGAAACTGCAACTTCTCTCTGCTAGCATTACATAGGTGCAATCCTATGTGTATTCTGCACCAGAGACTAAAATGATATAGCACCCTAACTGAAGATGACTGTGAAGCTGACATTGGCTTTCTCATGCCAATCCTTTCTAAAATTTGAGTTTGAATTTTTGAAGAAGAATTTTTTTCTATGTAGACAATGAGAATAGATAATCACTGAAGAAAGGTTATTTTGACATTCATCAACTAGTGTAAAATCAGTAGCTTGAAACAAGTCAGAAGAAACAAAATAAAACAAAAGGCAGGACCACCTTGGGATCTTAGAGACTGTGTCAAAAGGACTAACTAGAAAAACAAACAAAAAACAAAGCACATACACTGACTATACTCAGATAATGGATGACATTTACATCATGATTAGATAGATTTAGTATTATACCAAGGATTTGAACATATATTGTACATAAGTTATATGTAAATAATTTTGGTAATGATGTGAATTCTGAAGAATTAAGGAAAATGTACCAATTTAGGGAAAAAACAATAATTACCATGAAAAATTAGAATAAAGGGGCAGCCACCAACCAGAAGGATGAGGTAGGAGAACTGCATGAGCCAAGGAACTCGGAGCTAGTTCTGAGGAGCATTTGGAAACCTTAGTTTTAAATATAAATGTAGTATAATATGTAATCATGGGTAAACAAAGGATATAAAAAAACAAGTAGAGATGAGATAAAATGAGCTCAGTGAAATGTTAAAATGAGAGGGTCAAGATGGAAGAGGTCTGAGTGTTCAAAGTAAAAAAAAAAAAAATGTATTTGAAAATTTTCAAAATAAGATATTGGAGTGGAAATCAATTTCCAAATTCTAAGATTTGAAATCTAAAGATATCATGGCATGGTATATCTAGAGAATGATTATACTCCATTTAAAACCAAAATGAGAACCAGAATTATAGGTCAGAATGTCAGCAGATCTCACTGCAGTGGACCCACATACACCATACAGTTTGTTATAAGTGGTTTTCTCACCTCCAGGTCAGTCTTACCCAGGTTCCCAGACATTCTGTAGATTACAGTAGGCATGTAAGCAGACATAGCAAGTCATTGTGTAACCACCACCAGCTCACACACACCCCATTCCAAACAGCATGTGTTCTTAGTCTCGCCATTCTCTCTTTTACTGTTGGCTCAAGCCTTTTCTGTCCACACTCAGGTTTGGGATTCAGTATAACCATGAGGACCAATGAGGAAACAGCTCCTCTCTGTTCTAGCTCTGGGAAGCTCTAGCTGTAAGGGCAGTGTTTCTGTTTTGGTTCCTGTTATGTCATCAGGTCCCTGCAGCCACTTTCCAACTTTGGTGCTTGAAGCACAACCTACTACATAAATAGGTGATGACTGATGTACCAGCATAACCCTAGGATAGGCATCAAAAGAAGAAGGCTAGAGAGGCTCTGACTCAGAAGGCCTGGGACTCGTGAAAAGAGTTGAGAGAGTTGAGACTGTTTCTGAAGACTCTGAAGTCAAGCCAAATATTTGTTCACCAAATATATTTGTCCCTACAATGTCCTAGACATTATGCCAGGCACTGACAATTTGGTAGCGAAAAGACCAAATATAGTCTCTGACCCCACCATGGAGCTTATGATGATGAGAAAGGTGGTAAATGCACACTTAAAACCAAAGCACAGACATATATAACAATTTATCATCAACACCATGGAAAACAGGGTTCTTGAAGAGAACATTAAGGAAGCCTGCTTTGGATGGGATGGTTAGGAAAAGCCATCCCAAAGAAACACCATTTGAACTGTGACCATGCTAAGGAAGGAACAAGGTGAGGAGCAAGAGAAAAACAGTCAAGACAGAAGACATGGACATTTCTGAAGCCTAGTGGTATTAAAGGAAAGGAAACATGCTGCTCCCATGGATATCCCCATGGGAGATTTGGACAAGTGAGCATGAGTCTGATCTGATGCAACCCTTGTTAGGAGCTATGGCTTTTAGATTTTGAGTACAACAAAATATCATTGAAGGGTTTTAGGCAGCAAAATTAAGCCTTCTGAGTACTACCAGGCCCAGAATTTGGGTATCAAACCTCCCACAAAATAAAAAGAATTTTAGCTCTCAAGTGTCCTGGTACACCACACACATGTACGTGTGTGTGTGTGTGTGTGTGTGTGTGTGTGTGTGTGTGTGTGTGTGTTTTGCTCATGCTCTGGTGCACATACTTGCATGAACTCAGTATGTATATGTAAATGAACACTGTCTCCAAAGAAAATAGCTGTCCTCTATGACTGTAGAGTTAGCTAATGTTTACCCTTTCCTAGCTGTGATTTCATGTATGTATCTAAGTGGGGGATCCAACAGCATCAGGCACTTTTGCTCCACAGCAAGGAAAAGTTTAACTTTTTCACATGAGTCAAGGGCCAGAAGGTTCTTAAATCAGAACTCCATTTCTGTGGAAAGTCTTGAGGATAGGAGAGAGCACATTTAGCACAATGTCTGTAAAACCTTTAGGAGACCTTGGCTTCCATGTGAAAGAAAGCGAATTGTGAAGGGGCTGTACCACTAATTTTATGCCACACTGGAAGGCTTTGGACAGAAGCAATTTTAGGGAGAAAGGGGGGATTCTAGTTCATGGTTTTGGAGGGTCTCAATTCAGCAGAGTGTAAAGGCATGGCAGAGTTCATGATGAGAGTGTGTTGGGGAGGGTTCTCACATTGTGGAGGACCAAAGCACAGAGAGTAGGACCAGGACTCAAACTAAAACCTTGAAGGACCTCCCTGGTGACAAACTTTCAGCAGGTAGGCCCACCTCCTAAAGGCTCCCAGGAGTCTCCCCACCAGCTGAGAGGAACGTGTTCAGAAGAGTGGGGTCTGGGGGGTGGGGGTGGGGATCTTAGTTAGAGTGAAAACATAACAGGAAAGCATTGCTAGAACAGACAGAACTCAAAAGCTTCTAGGTCTTAGACCTAGAGCAAAGGATCACTAGCCTATAATTCACACCACCAGAGGAACTAGGATACAAGGTGTATTCTAAGAGATTGTAAGAGATATAAAGTCCCTCACAGAAGCGGGGAGGGACAAATCCCCCAGAGCACAGGGGAAAACGGGGGGACAGTGAATGGAGAAAGAAGTAGGAGAAAGAGATGGGGAGGAGAGGGAAAACACATGTGACTAGGAAGATGGAGTCCGGGTAGGAATAGAAGACAGGAGAGAGACAGAGAGAAAGAAAGAGAGAGAACATAGAAGGGGAGCCAATATTGGTTTGAAGATAAAATTGAACACAAAGAAAGGTCTAGATAACTACAAGACTGCCGCCAACTAACAATTTGAGCTTCCGTGGAAAGGCTACCATAAATGCCCTTCCCGGAGAGTGAGATCAACAACTAACTTATCCATGGAGCCCCTCAACTAAGGCCTGTTGGAAACAGAAGCAAACACCCATACATAAACACTGAGTTGAACTAGAACCCAGATGCAGATGGAGAGGACAAGACCAGGCAGCTGAAACACAAAGAGACAGCTTACTTGAACAAGGAGGAGCTAACAGGCCCCCAGACTGATAGCTGGGAAGCCAGCATGGGACTGTCAGGCCCCCTGAATATGAGTCTCAGCCAGAAGGACTGAGCAGTCAAAAGGGACCTCAGACAGTGGAACCAGGATGTATCCCTGGTGCACCAAAAGTACCTTGTGAACACATCCCCCACAGAGGGATAACATGGAATTGGGGTGGGGGGATGGGAGGGGGGGGTGGTTAGGGTGCATGTGAGAGGACAGAGAGGGTAAAAGGGAGGGAGGGAAGGAAGGAAGGGGGAGACGGGGAGGGAGGGACAGAGAGGGAACTGGGATCGACATGTAAAATAATAAATTAAATAAAAAAAAAAGCTTCAAGTGAAAGCTGGAAGCTCACTGGTTAAGATCAGTTGCCACTATTGCAGAGAACTAGGGTTCAGTTCCCAAAACCCACATGATGGTTCACAACCATCTGTAACACGACTTCTAGCAGCTCCAATCCCTGCTTCTAGGTCCATGGGCATCAGGCACAAATGTGGTGAACATACATAGAGGCAAACAAAACACTCAGACACATAAAATGAAATTTAAAAATGTCAAACTCAGTTCAAATAAGTAAGTGTTGGAAGTGGCTCCCCTAGCACCAGGGGCCCACTGGCTCAGGCTTCGCTGTTAGGGATCCATCTCTAGCAATGCAGATCCCCTTCATGTGCTTTCTTCTCCAGCAAACTCTTCCCTAGATAAATTATCAGTAGCCAGCCCCAATACAGTTTTCCTAATGATGCTAGCAGAATTAAAATGCCTTTCCCCAAAGTTCCAGCCAAAGCCTACTGGCTTTGACACACTGGCCTTGTCACCCAGGGCTTCTTAAACCTCTGTCTTCTCACAAAGTCTTTTCATCCAAGAAATTACGGGGCCCAGTTACACATGTATGTAAAACAGCAGTCCAGATTAAAAACTCTACTGATAATAAACCATAAGGAAATTCATTCTAAAACAATTCTTCGGTATTCACAAAATTTTACCATTTACTAAAAATGAAAGCAGTCGTTTATTTTTACACAAAAGAATTAAATCTTGTCTGAATATTTTATATCACTGAGCCATCTCTCCAACTCCCACTAAAGATTTAGTTTTTTCCAAAGGATGCACTTTATGAACCCAACATTTCAATACTTATCAAAATTGTTGGTCAATGTGGAGAACACTGCTTCTCATTAAAATGTCACAAATAGCAGAAGCATCTTTAGGGCCATTTCTACAGTTGTTGGAATTTTGTTCTAATCTCAAGCCAAAATTCATTTAGTGGCTGTTTATGAAAATCAAGCCAGCAACAGATATAACAATTTTGGGGCGGGAGAAAGGGGTTAAGACAGGGCTTCTCTGTCTAACAGCTGTCACTGTCCTGGAACTCCACTCTGTAGACCAGGCTGGCCACTGTCTCCCGAGTGATGGGATTAGTGCCACCACTGCCTGGACAGATATACCAATTTCTAAAATTAAATATTCTAACACAATACAATCCAAAGATACTATATGATTTGATTTAGTACTTATATGAAGAGGTTTGGTGGTAGGAAAAATTTTAAAGGTCTGTTTCCTAGAATTATGTGATTATGTTTCTACCAAAACCACAACACGTATAGTAAAAACACTGCACCCCCTTCAGGTAGTGTTCCATTGGTGTTCCAGCACATAATGGTATGTACAGTGCAACATGTGCATGTTGTATGTTCAGAACCAAGATAAAGTGGAACCACCCCACACGTAACAAGGGGCAGTCCAGCCACTACTATCTTGCATTCATTTTATGCTTCTGAGTTTGAACTAAATTATGGTTAATATGCATTAAGAAATCTTTCACTCTTTCTAAACTTTTCACTACCCCCACATTCAACTATGAAACACTGGGATCATGACCCACAGTTGAAAAAACAAGTGTAGGGTGTGTACTGTTGTGGAATATTATTCTAAGGTGTGTTTTGTTTATGCTATGGAACATTTGTTTAACGACCAAAGATTTTTTGTGAGTTCTTTTTATGTTGCATTTGTTTAACTCTATGAAGCTGTGTTACTTTGCCCATCTAAAGCACCAGATTGGTCTCATAAAGAGCTGAACAGCCAATAGTAAAGCTGGAGAAAGGATAAGCAGGACTGGTGAGCAGAAAGAATAAAAAGGAGGAGAAATTTGGGAAGAAAAAAGGAGATCAAGGATCAATAGAAAGGAGGAGAACGCATGAGGGGTCAGCCCACACAGCCACACAGCAAGAGGAAAGGTACTCAGAAATAGAGAAATATAAAAACCCAGGAGAGGCAAGAGGTAGGCAGGGGATAATTTAAGTGCTAAGCAAAGCTGGCTAGAAAGAAGGCAAGCTAAGGTCATGCATTCATAAAAGTAGAAATAAGATTCGATGTGAATTATTTGGGAGCTGGTTGGCAGGCCACACAAAAGAACAAAGACCCAAAGAGCAAAGAGTAAAAACAAACACCTACAGCAAAGGGATGCTGGCAGTAACATACTACTTTCTGCTTTGGTCACTCTCAGAAGATAACTGCAAAGAAGGGGGGGCAGCAAGCCTCTCCTGAACATGAAACTGTTCACCAT